>NW_027505298.1:0-251919 GCF_021521415.1 Bidens hawaiensis | reverse complement strand
GGTTTGGGTTTAGAGGAGACAGATGCGATGCATACCTGGGGAATGCCCGTGATCATCGCTACGCCTTCAGTTGTTGGCCATCCCATCATGCCGTGGACTGAGGATACCACGGCGTTGAATCTTGCCATCCCGTCTCTCCCGAATAGGATGTCATACGTATGATGTGGTTTTTTCATCACAACAAAATCCACATCCTCCGTGCGTGAATAATTCCCATCGGTGAGAGTGACGGGGAAAGATAGGATGCCCAAGGGAGTGTTCATGCTGCCGTCAAACCCTTCCATTGAAGCGTAGACCGTCTCCAGGCGTTCCTTGTCTTCATCATCGAGCTTGTCGAAGAACTGCCTGTACATCACTGTCGACGATGCGCCATTGTCAACGAGGGTGCGGGAGGTGATGTAGTGCCCCAGCTGGCTTTTAATGATAATGGGGCCTTCTTTGTTTGGGCCTCCCGGCACTCGCGGGAAGCGCACTTTTCTGCTTCCTTCCATGCGCATGGTTCGGTCATCGGTCTCTTTCTTCCTCTGACCTTACCATGGACCATGTTGATGCTGATGTCGACGGGCTTTCGTCCGTTACCCCTGTACCTGTTGTCGTTCCTTCCTCCCTTCTTGATAGATGCCACGAGGTGTGCGAGCCTCCCATCCTTGACGAATGTCTCGACGATGTCCCTCAAGGATGTGCACTCCTCAGTGCTATGGCCCTTTGTCCCATGGAAGTCACAAGACTTGCTCTGATCCGCATTGGGTTTCTGTCGGATCGCTGGGGCTTTTGGCCATGGCAGTTTTTCCGTGGCAAATATTTCCGTGACGCTCTTGGTGAGTGGCGTCCAACGGTTTTTTCCGGTTCGAAGGGTGCGTGTTGTCCCTTCCGCCAACCAGAGGGCGAGAGCTTGAGGGGGTGTCAAAGTTTATCCTTGACTGCCAAATACCTTGCCGCCTCTTTTTGTTTAGCCGGGCGGTTCTCACATTGTTCTCCCTTGTCCTCTGTGTGTAGAGGTTTGTATTCTGGGGGAGATCTCTTCCCAGCTGTTTCTCCGTTTCGGCGAAGTGCTTGGCTGCCGTCATTATGGCATCCCATGTGGATGGCATGCCGTCTTTACCCGTCAGAGTGCGGATAAGTTCTGGGTACTCAGCGCCCTGAATGAAAGCGGCGCGAACGAGGTCTTCGCTGATGTTGCCCAGACTCAGCTTCTTGGAGTTGAAGCGGGTGATGAAGTCCAGTAAGGATTCATCCTCTTCTCTCACACAGTTGAGGATCGTCCACTGCTCCTCAGTGTGCTTCCTCTGTTGACTAAACTGTTGACTGAACTTGTTCTGGAAGTCTGCCCAGTCATAAATGTGGTGGACCGGTAAACGGTCGAACCATGCTCTGGCTGCTCCTACCAGAGTCATCTGGAACATGTAGCACCACGTGGGTTCCGTCCAGTTACTGACGGTTGCCCCCGCAATGAACCTGTTCAGATGGTCATCTGGGTCGGATAGACCATCGTATGTGCCAATGTTGGACATTTGTTTGGCACTCCTCGGGGCGATTGCTTCTGCAATGTCCCTTGCAAATTTTGACCTTCCTGCGTTTGTGGCAGTAGGTCTAAAGGCCTTGGAGAAGTCACGCGAGCTTTTTTCCGTGACTGGTTGGAATGCTTCCCCAAAATTCCTTTTTGGCTGGGGATCCGTTTCCTTACGCTTCCCTTTCGCCCTATGGCGAGGGTTCGCGTCGGTGTCGGAGTCTTCCCTCTCGTCGTCCGAGTGCTCGTACTCACTACTCATGTTGAGGTGCTGGCGAGTACTACCGAATTCCTCAGCTTGTTGGACTGAACGCAAGCGTTCGTCCAACTCAGCCTGAAATTCTCGTTGACGTGCCTCGGCCCATGCCTTCACTTGATCAAGTGTTTGGCGAGGGGCTCGAGTTCGTTTTTCCAGCTGGGTATCAGTGAATCCCAGTGGAATATTTACTCCACTTGCCCCTACATGAGTGACTGGGGTAGTGTTCGTAAAATGTACTTCACTTGCCCCAGCTTGGGTGGCTGGGGTAGTGTTTGTAAACATTGTGTTGCCGGTGTTTACCCCAGTGGCTGGGGTTGTGGTTACCGGAATTTCTCTAGTCATCTTGGAAGTTTTGAAAAACTGGAGAAAGATGTAGTTCTAGCTTTATGCACGGATGGCGCCAATGAAGAAACACTAAGTGACCCCGGGCAGATTATAGGTAATCTGGGGGCTAAGTAATGTTTCCCACGAAGGTTAGGTCCAGCAGAGTAAGTTGTACTTCAGGGAACCTGCAAAACAGACACCGAAGCTCGTCACTGAGAAGGGGGGGGGTTCCTCCTTGTGACCACCCTCCGGCGTGAGAATCAGTCTATATTGCTCTTTGAATATAAAAGTATATGAATACTATTAGAGCAGTTATCAAGTAAGTTATACGAGATAGTAGATGATGAAATGATAATACCATTTGCTGTCTTTTATAGCCGAAGGTGGGTTTCCAAGGGGTTTAGCCGGCCCAACACGCTACCAACTGTAACCTATGCACGTGCCCTACTTGTGAGTGGTGGATAGGTAGCGGCTGACACAGAGCAGGCGTGCCGTGCACTCTTCGTCTTCTACCAACTGCAGGCTAGGCACGTGATCTGGCAGGAGTTGGTGGGCAGGCGGCGGCTATTGGTCACAGTGCTGTGACGTGCTGTCTGCCACGCTGCTGTCAGTGAGCTGTCGCATTCTTGGTCAGATCTTTTGTCTTTACCTCGTCAGGTATCACGCAAAAGATCCTCCATCATACGGACTGGCCCATTTTGGCGGGAGTTTTCCCCCTCCCGCCTTTGCTCATTCTTTCAGGTGACACTGAATATTTGTAAGTGTTAAGCCTTATGCGTGTAGCTATGCTGTGCGGGTAGCCTTCCCTGATGGCTTGTATCCGCAACTGCGGGAACAGGCGGGTTACTTTACCATTGGGAGGCTTTTCCCTGCGTATGCAGCTTGCATACTGCGCGTAGGCTTCTCTGAGCATGGTGGGTCCTGCGGGAGTAGATGGTCTTTGCGCAGACATCCCTGTTCAAGGTGAGTCATGCGGGACCAACTGAGCCCTGCTGGGACCTACCTCTTCAGTAATTGATAGCTTTTACAAATTTGTATATTTATTAATTAGTTTTAAGGTTATTTATCTTAACATTTAATGTCTTTGATTATGTAAAGATTGATGATACGTCATACCTATCCCGTGTTATAGGAACCGTCAAATTGGCCATCGTCGAGTTTTGTGGTTGCTTTTTTAAATTTGTTCCATTGGCTGGTTTAGAAATTTCCAAACCGAACCCAATGATTGGGTTTATGGCATAGGATTTTGGGATGTGCAACTTTTATATTACGCTTGCCTTTAGGGACACTTACCTTTAGAGATGAGCAAATTCAGTATCGATTTCGGTACCTTTGGTACGGAATCGGTACCAAAGTTTTGAGCTTTGGGGATCGGTACGGTACCGGTATTTTCCGAATTTTTACCTTCAATATTGGTACCGTCCCGGTACCATACCGGTTCCGAACCGAATATTTCGGTACCGATACCGATACCAAGAATTTATAATTTTCGGTACCGGTACGGTACCGAGCTCATCCCTACTTGCCTTTAGTCATTTTAAGTTTGATTACAAGAATGATTAGGCTATGTTTAAGAATGCAATACATGAAGTTGGTCTTTTTGAAGTGTTAAATATTGGAACATTTTTATTATTAGTATTTATTTTTCTGTTCAATAATTTTCAAACTATGAAATCTTCTATTTTGTTTGATTTAGTTTTACTTCTTAACACACTAATGAGCTTGCTCAATGTAAATGCCTTAGCAAATATTGTATTTAGTCTTTCCGTTAGTGTTTTGGTATGACTTTTTTCTGATTAATGATTATCTTAGAATAACCACACCCAATAATAGTCTCATTCGTTGGCAAACATACCCTACCCAAGTAGATATAGACGTTGCTTTCAATCTAAAAAAAATAAATACATGAATTAAAAAACAAAGAGTAAAAACTTGCAAATGTTACTGAAAGACTTTTTTTTTTCTGACTCTCTCTTCAAATACAGACCGAAAAAAGCTTTTATTTATAGGTAGTGGGGATACATAACTCTGCCATATTATTGGTAAAATAATTGTTTTAGGTTCATAACATCTTTCGGCCCCCGGTTTTCCACAAATATAGAACCAGATCCACTAGATTTTACTCTTTTAGCGAGCTGTTTTTTGAATGACAGCGTATTCAGCAATAGCGGCATACCTCTTCATAGCCCAAGTATATTTCCATACCTCAGACGGAGTTTCAACAGTCCATGTTGTTAGTCTGACGCTCGATGATGGTGCCACACCATTTCAGAAGGAAACTGATTAACTCGTAAAACCACCTCACCTTATAGGTGCATAAATTGGGTTTTTCAAATACCCAGTTCTAGGTATGGAGTTGGGCCCGAGTATGACCGGGTATTGGTCATACCTAGGTTGGGTTCGAGTCCGGGTATTGTCTTTAAAAACCATACCATATGCATCGGGTTCAGATCGGGTATAGAACTTAGGGTTATTCAAAAAGCTCGCGCCTCGAAGCTCGGGCTCATGGCTCGCTCGATAAAAGCTTAATTAAAACTAGCTAAAATTTTGATTTGTAACAACCTAAGCTGAGTTGGCTCTTTTTTGTAACCGAGCCAAAATTAACCATGGCTTTGCTCGTTGGCTCGATCTTAGGATCGTTTAACTTCAAAATCGAGCTCAAGCCTAGCTAAGCTACCTCGTTTAATTTCGAGCTCTGGCTCGAAACCACCCTGGCTCGAATCGTGAACAGGCCTAATAGAACCATGTATTCTAGAATTTGGTATTTGAATACCCCTTTTCAGGATATTGAAAAAACCCTATTTTCGGGTTTTGTTTTGAGTACCATTTTTTGGGTATAGATTTGGTTTTTTATGAAGTCACATTTTTTTAGTATCTTTTGGGTATTTAAAAATCCCAGTTTCAGGTATCGGAAAAACCAGATTCCGGGCGGGGGTTGCTAAATAAAGGGACCAATTACGGCTTCCATCAAAACTTATATAAACCCAAACCCCAAATTGAGTTACTAACTTACAAGCCCTAACCCTCATTTCAAACAATGAGCTGATCAAATTCAACAACCAAAATCCAATCAAATTGAAGCATAAGCCATGGTTTCAAAGCAATCCGTTGACGCCGGAGCCGAAGCCGACGTGGACGCCGGCGTAGTTTCATCACCGAGACCGGTTCGCACGAGCGACAGGCTCCGTACACGGCCGAAGGTGTACAACCGGTACGTGCATACGATGAACCGGAACAAGGCCAGGAGTATGAAGCGTAGGAAGACCAAAACTAGGGTTTCGGCTGCTGAGATTGCTAAGAACTTGAAAGGAGGAGGAGGAAGCAGCAAACAGAATAATAATAATAATAATTCGGTATCGGTATCGGTTTCGGTTTCACTTCTGGTTTAGTGTTTGATTGTTTAATGATTTTAGTGTTAGTTTATGTTATTATATGCATTTTGAACTGAATGAGCTCTAGATGATTTTATCAGAATAATAATTTGGTAGCGGTTTCGGTTTATTGTTTGATTGTTTATAAGCGATTTTTAGTGTTAGTTTATGTTATTATAAGCAGTTTGAACGGAATGAGCTCTAGATGATTTTTTCAGAATACTAATTCGGTAGCAGTTTCGGTTTAGTGTTTGATTGTTTATAAGTGATTTTGGTGTTAGTTTATGTTATTATATGCGTTTTGAACTGAATGAGCTCTAGATGATTTTATCAGAATATCGGGTGTTTTAATATTATTATAATATTCGCGATATTGACCGATATATGACTGATATATCACCGATTTTTTCGATATCGGTATCTACCGGCTTTGTTCTTCCATTCATCTTATAATTCTCAATTATCCTCAAATCTAATTGAGAATATCGATACTGATTTAATTTATATTATTATATGCATTTTGAACTGAATGAGCTATAGATAATTTTATGAGAATCATTATGGATGAAATTTTGGTTTGGTAATAACTAATAAGATACATATTTGTGATTTGGTTTATTGTTTGATTGTTCAAGCAGTTTCAGCTTTATTTTCTGTATGCATGTTTGGAATTTGACAGTATCTATAGCTGTGCTTTTGTAATTGGAGTCTGTTGGACACCTATGTGCTGTGATTAACTGTTAATTACATTTGTGATCATATGCATTTTATGGTCTATTGTATAATAATTTAATGGGTTTTTAGTGTTAATTTATATGCATGTTTGAAATTTGACTGTTCATTGGTGTGTTTTCATATGATTAGCTGTTGATACATTTGTGATCATAGCCATTTTTTAGGTTTGGAATCAGAAATGGGGGAAAATTAGACCTGCATTTTGAACTGCATGAGCTCTAATTGATCATATATGACTAGAAGATAGTTGCTTGTGTTATGAGAATCATTATGGTTGAGCTAATTGGATTGGTAATAACTAATAACATAGTTTCGGAAATGGATAACATGACTTATATAGTTATATCCATTTATAGTCTCAGCTTTCCACATCACACTGACCTGCTTGCACATGGTGTGTGCAGGTAGACCTTAGAAGATGCCATTTTGCACACACCACATATAGGGCTTATTGCATGGATTACACAAGATAAATATTTAAGATGATAGATACAGGGCCAAATCATGAAAGGAGGCAACACATAGAATAATTCGATCGTAATTTGGTTAATTTTTTGGCCATTGAAGCAATTTCTAGTGTTATTATCTGTATGCATGTTTGGAATTTTGTTGTATTAATTAGTGTGTTTTCGTATGATTAGCTGTTGATACATGTCCGATCATAGGCATTTTTATGGTTTGGAATTAGGAATGGAGCAAAATTAGACCTACATTTTGAACAGAATGAGCTCTCATTGAATTTGTGAGAATCATTATGCATGAGCTAATTGGATTTATAATAATTATTAAGATAGTTTCCAAAAAGGAAAACATGACTAATCTTCAAACTTAAGTTCATAGTGGAGGGCACTTAGGTTATTTCTAGGCTCGGAAGATGTCATATGCACACCAAGTATAGTGCTTATTGCATGTCTAGCCTCAGAAGATGTCATTATGCACACCAAATATAGTGTTTATTGCATTGAGTATACAAGATAAGCATTTCAGATGATAGATACAGGGCCAAATCTCCATATTTTAAATGCTATTCTAATAATAGCATTAGTACTTTCCTTTTTTTTTTGGGTGTGTTTTGGAGGAGTATCTTTTAGGATTCGTCTGTGATGCTGATGATAATAAGATTGATGATAAGCTATTGGTGTTGTATATTTGTTGGCTGCCATGTCATATTGTTCTAAACTTGTTTATCTTGTTCTGTTTCAGTTTACCTAATTTAGATAACAAAACTTGAATCTTAGTAACCTTAAATACAACCGATTTCATTCAGTATACAATAATTCTGATCGCCATGATAAATTCAGAAACTAAAATTTATGCTTTCTTTCCTTTTTTGTAATCCGTACCTATTGTTATTACAGTCCGATATAGCACTTCGACGTTCCACAAGACAACGTAAAGTTCCTTCAAATCTTGAAAGCTACACAGACGAAACTTCCGGATCAGAGGATGGGGACTTAATGGTAAGTTTCTAATATTGGTTTGTAAGTCTTTTACATGCCTTTGGAGATGAATTTTTTTGATGGTTTAGAAAACTATGCACATCTTTTCAGGATCATCGGGAGTACCGACATTCTAGAAACCGGAATTCTAGCAGTGTTAGACAGAAGTTTTCATCACGTGAAGGATTGAGACCACGTCGTGACGGGCTTCGTCCTCGTCGTTCTAATACAGATTCAAGGAAACTAATTCTTGAATCGGAGGATGATGGAGATACTTATGAGGATAATAATGGTCAAAATGTAACAGAAAATGGCAATGAGATTGAGGATAATGATGGTGAAAGTGAGGAGGGTGGTGCTGAGGGTGATGGTGATGATGAAGGTGAAGGTGAAGGTGAAGAAGAAGAAGAAGAAGAAGACGAAGGCGAAGAAGATGGTGATGATGAAGATGGCGAAGAACAAGATGGTAGAAGAAGATATGATCTCAGAAACCGGGCCGAGGTCAGGCGGTTATCCATTGAAGAAGGTAAACAAAGACCAAGATCTCCAAGAAGGGTACTTCAACAAGGTACAAAGCACAGTAGGGATGCTAGAAGAGGTGGGTCTCGAGTTCATAAACGCCATCGGATATCACGTGCTGATGACTCTGATGATTCACTTCTTGTTGATGAGCTGGACCAAGCTATGCCTATGCCATGGTCAAGAGGCTCGAGCCGGTCCGGTGCACCACCATGGCTTTTATCTGGACCTGATATGCACGGGTCATCGGCTTGGGGGCTAAATATTGCTGCATCCGGTTGGGGTCATCAGGGAGATGTTTTGGCTAACCTGGCTTCTGGTGTTCAAACTGCTGGCCCCAGCTCCAAAGGTGGGGCCGACATTCAACCTTTACAGGTTGATGAGAGTGTAAGTTTTGATGACATAGGCGGGCTTTCGGGCTATATTGATGCCTTGAAAGAAATGGTCTTTTTTCCATTACTCTATCCTGATTTTTTTGCTAGTTACCATATTACCCCTCCGAGAGGAGTGTTGTTATGTGGTCCCCCTGGCACTGGGAAAACGCTAATCGCACGAGCTTTAGCTTGTGCTGCGTCAAAAGCTGGACAGAAAGTAAGTTTCTATATGAGGAAAGGTGCTGATGTGCTTAGCAAATGGGTTGGTGAAGCTGAAAGGCAGCTAAAGATGCTATTTGAAGAAGCTCAAAGAAACCAACCTTCTATTATTTTCTTTGATGAAATTGACGGTCTTGCCCCTGTTAGGTCAAGTAAGCAGGAACAAATTCATAACTCTATTGTTTCAACTCTACTTGCTTTAATGGACGGTCTAGATTCACGGGGTCAGGTGGTTTTAATCGGTGCAACCAACAGAATCGACGCCATTGATGGAGCATTAAGACGACCTGGTAGATTCGATCGTGAGTTTACATTTCAGTTACCTGGTTTTGATGCACGTGCTGAAATTTTAGACATTCATACTCGAAAATGGAAACGACCTCCATTAAAGGAGTTAAAGTTAGAGCTTGCTGCTAGTTGTGTAGGCTACTGTGGTGCTGATTTGAAAGCTCTTTGTACCGAAGCTGCGATTCAGGCTTTTCGTGAAAAATACCCTCAGGTTTATACCAGCGATGATAAGTTTCTGATAGATGTTGAATCGGTTGATGTGGAAAAGAAGCATTTTATGGAAGCCATGTCAACAATTACTCCAGCTGCGCATAGAGGATCAATTGTTCATTCTAGACCATTATCTCCAGTTGTTGCACCGTGTTTACAAAGACATCTTCAGAAGGCGATGAGTTCTATATATAATATTTTTCCTGCTCTTGATATTTCATCTGAATCCAAGAAGTTTTCTATGCTTGTTTGCGGTTTTGCTCTTCCTCTTGTGTACAGACCTCGCCTTTTGTTGTGTGGCTTGGAAGGTTCCGGACTGGTAAGCTTTTCTTTAGATCAGATGCTTATATTCGTAGGCGTGTGGCAAAGGGGTTGCTTTGGGTGATGTCTTATCTGCAAACGAGACGAATGAACACGGATGTCATTAATTTAACTTTAACTAAACACAAACACGAACAATTAAACGAGTCATAGACCCGCCTGTTTGTCGACTCTGTATCTGTTATCATTTAAATGTGATGTTATAACTGAATTCGTAGTTCTTTTTTTTTCAGGATCACTTGGGACCCGCCATCTTACATGAACTAGAAAAGTTTCCAGTTCATTCTCTAGGTCTTGCTTCTCTTCTTTCTGACCCGAGCGCTAAAACACCAGAGGAAGCTTTGGTACATGTGTTTGGTGAAGCAAGAAGAACTACACCTTCAATATTATATTTACCTCAATTTCATCTTTGGTGGGAAAACGTATGTGACTGTGCATGTATCTATACATTCTTTCATTCTTACTGTTTATAATACAAATTTAAATTTCATGTGAACTCAGGCACATGAGCAACTTAGAGCTGTGCTGCTGACATTATTAGCAGAGTTACCATCAGATTCTCCAATATTACTGCTTGGTACATCTTCAGTTCGCCTTGACGAGCTTGATGGGGACCCGTCTTCTATATTCCCTTCACGTAACATGTATGCCTGGTTATTATTCTGTTACTGTGCCTAAAATGTCTTTCTTTATGGTACATAGTTAATATAATTTCATTTATGTATCTAAAACAGCTACCAGATGGACAAACCGTTAATGGAAGATAGAAGTATGTTTTTTGACCGCCTGATTGAAGCTGCTTTGTCAATATCGTCAGAGGGAGCCAAAAACAAGTCCCAAAAATCAACTGCGGTTCCTGAACTCAGCAAGGCACCAAAGGTTGACACGGGTCCAAAAGTCTCTGAACTAAAAGCTAAAGCAGAAGCCGAGGGTCATGCTCTTCGTAGACTCAGAATGTGCCTACGTGACGTTTGCAACCGGTAAGTTTTACTTTTATTATGTTTGTTATTATATTGTGTTTTGGTGGACTTGTAACATGTGCAATAAGGGTGGTACTTTTTTACTGGGGCAGGGTTCTGTATGATAAACGTTTCAGTGCGTTTCACTACCCTGTGTTGGATGAAGACGCCCCAAATTATCATGCGGTTATTCAAAACCCTATGGATATGGCTACTCTTCTACAACGTGTCGATGCCGGAAAATTTATAACTTGCAAGTTGTTTTTGGAAGATTTTGACCTCATTTTGGCAAATGCAAAGGTTCGTTTCCCTTTCCCTAAAGTGCAAATATTTTTAGCCCTGTAAACAAACGATCGAACACTAACTATTAACGAATGGAATTTTCTTGTTTGTGTTTGCTTATGTTCATTAGTTAATAGCATAGATGAATGGTTTACGAACGTAAATGAACAAACATAACTGAAGATAGATGAACATACATAAGTTAGCTAGCACCCATCAGAAGTAAATATGAACAAAAATGCTTTTGGGCCTAAAAATCTAATAGAACAGGCCTAACAAAATTAAATGAATTTATTAATGAACGTAAACGAAAGAAGTCAAGAACATAAACGGCATAAATGAAAATAAACGAATGAACATAAGCGAACCAAAGTCAACAAAAGAACTTAAAACGTGTGTTCACAAACATAAACGAATGAACGAGTCTCATGTTCATGTTCGTTCGTTTAACTAAATGAACTAAGACTTTTGTTTGTGTTTGTTCGTTTATGAAATAAATGAGCATCCCGCCGAACAGTTCACAGGTACATTTACAGATTTACCCATTTTTAAATTCTTTTGTAACGCTTCTCATCGTCCATGCAGATATATAACAGGGATGATTACAATGGATCTAGGATTGTCAGTAGAGCATATGAACTTCGAGATTCGGTATGCCATTTTTTTAATAGAAGTAAACTTATAAAGTTACACGGTTGTCTTTGTTTACGTAAGCATGTGTTCTGTATAGGTGCATGGGATGTTATCCCAGATGGACCCTGCATTGGTTGCTTTCTGTGAAAAGATTGCTGAAAACGGTGATCCAGTGTCTTTGCCTGAAGATGTAGCGGGATCTTCTTTCCAGAATGTTCCGGTGATGGCAACTATGACTCGAGCTAGTGCACGCCTTCGTCACGTCCAGCCAGAAGTTAATTTAGATCAAAGCTATGAAGCACTAAAACGCCCCAAAAAGAATGCTGATCCTTCACATACAGGTGCCAAAAAATATTAATCAGGAAGTTAGATTTACGGATATTATTATTATTATTATCATTATCTAATTTAATCTGCAATTTGAATTTTCAGCATCAACGGCTGATGAAGGACCTGCTCAGGCTCAAGAACCAGCAGTTGAAGATCAAGATGATGCAAACCCTGGTCAAAGCTCGTCTCCGGGTTGCGTTGAAGTCAACAATATTGCCGACGAGGCTAACGAGTCACAATCCGATGATACAATCATGGTGGATGCTGTGAGTGACAGCAAAGTTGAATCTGCTAAGAAGCTTTTGTTGGAGCGAACAGCTGATTATGGTGTTCCTGAGCTGGAAAGACTGTATACCCTAATCGTGAAAGGTGTTTTCGAGTTGAAAAATGTCGAACCCGACAATCTCAAGTCCTCAATTTCAAACTTTCTGCTTGGCTTTGCGGAAAACGAGGCTAATTTTTAAAGGGAATCATTTTTTTAATTTCTTGATGGATAGATTTTGCATGTTTTGACCAGTATTTGTAATTTTAAAGGATTTGGGTAGAATCTAGTTTGAAGCCAATAGGTGTTCCTTTTACTCGAGCCAAGCCTAATATCGGCTACGGCTTGGCCCGTTTTGACTTACAACAACTTAAGTTTGACTTGTTTCGAGCTATTTTTCAAAAACTTGGCTTGTTAGTCGTTTTTTCTAGCTTGGGCTTGGCTTGTTTATTATTTATTAATTACTTTTTTTTAATATATTTTGAGAAAAAAAGCTAATACAAGCCTAGCTAGATTCAGCTTGACCTCAGTGTGTCCTCTTAAATTAGCCAAAGCTTGGTCAGCTATGCGGTGTGAAATGAATATATAGAAGCCTGAAAGAGTTAAAAAAATATTTAAAAGGCTTGAGCTCGGACTTAATAACTAAATAGATTTATTTTAGGCTCGAGCTTTATAGGGGTCGACTCTCCAAGGACACCGACTCTTTTGCCCATTCACAGTTCTCCTCCGAGGACGCCGGTAACTCTCCGACGCCGGCAACCAAGTAAGTTTTCCGACGCCGGCAACCAGGTAACTTCTCTGACGGTAATCGGCAACTCGTCGTACGTCCAACCAGGTAACCTGCAACTCTCCAACGGTAAGTTCCCCGACTCTTTTGCCCTCATCATAGCTATCCCCAAACCTCCGTCACGCCGGAAACCGGGCGTCTTTTGGTCAACCTGCTAGCTTCAACCTACCGGGAGCTCGATTTCCGGCCACTGTTAGCTGCTACCTTCCCTTAGTTGCCGGCTGACCGTTTCCGGCCACCAACACGCCATTGTTTTCCGGCCACTGCTAACTTTAACACACCGCATATTCTTTTTTAAAACCAATTAACTGTTAACTGTGTTAAGTAAATACTTTCTAAATTTAAAGCTAAAATAGTATTTTTGTTTGATTAAAGTTTTAATAAAATTTATCCACTTTGATTAACATAAACACCCAATATTATTTATTAACACGTATTACCACTTAGGGGGTCGTTTGTGTTTTTTGGGTGTGACGTTTGGCGTGTGACCTACATCTTTTGTGGCTATTGCTTGGCATTGTGTGATTAGTGACAATCATAGACCATAGAAGCCATGATTATTACTTGAGACCGTGTCCGGAAAGGAGGGGTGTAGGTAAGGAAAAAGGTAGAGGACATACAGTACGTTTGGTTTCCTGGAATGTAGGAACTCTAAGTGGTAAGTTGTTGGAGGTGGTAGATGTGCTTAAACGGCGTAGGGTTCAGATAGCATGCCTTCAGGAGACTAGATGGAAAGGGCATAAAGGGGCCGAATGTAATGGATACAAATTGTTGTACTCGGGGTCTGATGGGGCTAAGAATGGTGTAGGGTTCCTAGTGGCTAAGGAACTACACAATAGTGTGGTGGAGGTGATAAGGCATAATGATAGGATTATGGTGTTACGACTAGTCCTAGGTGAGGAAGTAGTGACAGTAGTTTGCGCTTACGCACCACATGTTGGACTAGGAAATCGGGAAAAAAGAGATTTTTGGGATTGCTTAGACGCGGTGGTAAGGTCCATACCTAGGGATGAGAGGATGTGCATAGGAGGTGATTTTAATGGCCATATCGGTAAGGATAGCGATGGTTTCCAAGCTGTCCATGGGGGTTGTGGGTTTGGTGATAGGAATGAATCGGGCACAGATCTCTTGGACTTTGTAGTGGCCCATGACCTAGGTATTTTAAACTCGTTTTTTAAGAAAAGAGAATCACATTTGATTACCTTTAGCAGCGGGGGACGAAACACACAGATCGACTACATATTGACGAGGCAAGGAGACCGACGTTGCTGGAGGGATTGTAAGGTGATACCGGGGGAGACGGTTGTGGCTCAACATCGATTGCTGGTAGCAGATATAGACTTTAGACATAAGTTGATTGAGCGAGAGAGAAAAGGTACACCTAGGATTTGATGGGGAAATCTAAAGGACGACAAGCTGTCACTATTTACGGATAAGCTTATATTGATGACCTTGGTTAGAGCAGAAGAGGACTCATGCCAGATGTGGGAAGCAATGGCGACAAAGATTACCCAAGTAGTGAAGGACACTCTCGGGGTTACGATTGGAAACACGGGGAGGCATAAGGAGATGTGGTGGTGGAATGAGGTCGTCCAAGAAAAGATACGAGAAAAACAAGGAAGTTTTAGGGAGCTTATGAGGTGCACGAATGAGGAAGAGCGACTGAGATTGAAGGAGTCATACAAAAAGGCTAAAAGGGAGGCGAAGAAGGCAGTGTCGGAGGCAAAGAGCACTGCCTATAAACGGATGTATGAACATTTAGAAACACAAGAGGGGGAACATGATATGTTCAGGATTGCCAAAGCAAGGGAGCGTAGAAGGAAAGACATAGGGGCTGTGAAGTTTATAAAGAGTGAGGATGGGCAGGTACTAGTTAAAGAGCAGGACATCATATTAAGATGGAAAACCGATTTTCAGAACCTTTTCAACAGCGAGAGGGCCTACCAAGAAGAAAACGACAACACACGCTTACAACGAAAACAACGGAATAATTGCTTCTGCCGACGTATTACGCAGGATGAGGTGAGGAACGCACTAAGGAGGATGGGAAGGGCTAAGCAGTTGGTCCAGACAACATACCTATTGAGGTGTGGAAGTGCCTAGGGGAGGAAGGAGTTTTGTGGTTAACTACTCTATTCAATAGTATCTTCAAGTCCAGTAAGATGCCAGATCAATGGAGGAGCAGCGTCGTAGTACCTATTTATAAGAACAAAGGAGACGCCCAATGTTGTGGGAATTACAAAGGCATCAAGCTACTAAGTCATTCTATGAAGCTATAGGAAAGAGTTATAGAGACTAGAATTAGACGGGAAACCCAGGTTACAGTGAACCAATTTGGTTTCATGCCGGGGCGGTCCACTACAGAGGCAATACACTTTGTAAAAAGACTCATGGAAAAGTATAGGGAGAAGAAGCGTGATCTACATATGGTGTTCATTGACCTAGAAAAGGCGTACGACAATGTGCCACGTAGACTGCTTTGGGATAGCCTTGAGGGCAGAGGGGTCCCATGAAAATATATAGAGATGATTAGGGATATGTATGCCAACACTACAACAAGGGTGCGTGCGCCCTTGGGGGATACTGACTTATTCCCGGTGGAGGTAGGCCTTCATCAGGGCTCAGCACTGAGCCCGTTCCTTTTTGCAATAATCTTGGACGAGGTGTCAAAGTCAATTCAGGAGACAGTATCTTGGTGCATGATGTTCGCAGACGATATTGTCTTAATGGCTGAGACAAAACAAGATCTGAACATGAGGTTGGAGGAGTGGCGAGCAGCTTTAGAAAATAAAGGTTTAAGGATTAGTCGCTCAAAGACCGAGTATCACCATTGTAACTTTGGCGGGATAAACGATGATGAGGAGATCCATATCACCATCGAAGATCAAGTGGTTCCGCGGGTAACGAAGTTCAAATATCTAGGATCGTTTGTCCACGGTGACGGGGAAATAGATAGTGACGTGGCCCACCGTGTCCAAGTTGGATGGAGTAAATGGAGGGCAGCTACAGGAGTTTTGTGCGACAAGAGATTCCCAAACAGGCTAAAGGGTAAATTTTATAGGGTCGCGGTTAGACCGGAAATGCTATATGGAACAGACTGCGGGGCCATCAAGAAGTCACATGCGCGTAAGCTAGAGGTAGCAGAAATGAGAATGCTGAGGTGGATGTGTGGGCACACACGATTGGACCGAATAAGAAATGATGTTTTTCGAGAGAGATTAGGGGTTGCTAACATTTCAGATAAGATAAGAGAAGGGAGATTGAGATGGTTTGGACATGTGAAGAAAAGAGAGACGACGGCTCCTATCCGATCTGTAGAAACTATTAGTATAGAGGGGAGGAGGGATAGAGGACGTCCCAAATTAACTAGGGCCGAGAGGATTAAGCATGATTTGCTAGATTTGCACCTCTTCGAGGACATGGTTGAGGATAGAAATTCTTGGAGACGTAGGATTAAGGCTAAGGACTTCCAGGAGAAACGCAGAGCTTTTTTTTTTTTAGCTCTATCATAGGGGGCGCTTCCTTACCTTATCTCGAGTGTAAAATGATATATTACTATAATACCCTATCTTCAAATTAGTATTTATAACACATATTTAGTACTCATTACTAATATCACTATTATTATTGATATATTTACATGTTTAGTACAACTATTATTACGATAACGCATATGTAATGTCCATTACTTATATCATTATTATTGCTATAACACATATTTAGTACTGATCTACTCATTATAATATCACTATTATTGATCTATTCATTACTAATATCACTATTATTACTATAACACATATTATTGATCCCATGCATATGGTTTTCGAGCCGGGGGTCTCTATGAAAGCAACCCCTCTATCCTTTGGGATAGAGGTACGGTTTGCCTACATCTTACCCTCCCCAGATTCTGCTAACAGCTTTGCTATTAGTGGGATTTATACTAAGTATGGTTGTTGTATTTCAAATAGCTTGCTAACACGTTGACTCATTTGCACTCTTGGTGTTTCTTTACCTTTTTTCTTTTGCTTGAAAAACACTTTGATTTAAATTCCGTTTTTATTTTTACTTTTTAACAAAATACTTTTGACTTATTCTTAAAATAGTTGTCAGAAACTTGTTTCTTTTTATAAAATAAAACAAAAATTTATTTTACCTGCTAAAAGTGAAAAAAAGATTAATTGTTAACAATATTTTGTAAATCCTTTATATAACAATATATCGTAATCGTTTTGATTTTAATGAGAATTAATTACTAATTAAAAAAATAAGAGATTTTATTTATTTATATATTCGATAAGATATTCACAAAGCATGCATAATAGTGTTGTTTTACTTCATCTATATAACATAGAAGAAGGCTATTCATCAATCTATCTACACAAAATGAAATAAATATACTTAATTTTAGCCTATTAAGTTAAAAACTAAATCAGTACTTTGAGCTAGCTTGTTGCTATTTGGAATTGGTCATAGTTATCATCACACGGCACTTCATCGGTCAAGCTTGGTACTCAATTGCCATCACATGGCACTTTATCAGTTAAGCTTGGTACTCGATTGCCAACATACGCCATTTCATTAGTTAAGCTTGGCACTCGATTGTCATCACACGGCACTTGTTCATTTAAGAGTGGTGTTTGCACACAGTTCACACTAGGAATCATGGGTGGAATTAAATTAACATTAACGTTTTTGCATATTGATCCAACCTTGCCAGACGGGTTGGCAGGTTGTATATTGATTTTATTGAGAGTAATGCCAACGCAACCATCCGGATTCTGAGCGCAGTGAATGTTGATCGCGTCTTCTGATGTACAAGTCCCGTGAAAATCATAAAAGGTAACGTCCTTTATTTGAACCACTGAAATTGGCTGTTTAATTTTACGAAAAATAAGTAACAAAACCAAATACAAATATTAATGTAAATGTAGCAAGAAATATTTCTACATACCCTCTCTTCCTTGTCGCATGTTTGATGAGGGCAATAAAAGTGAGTGAGTATGATCGGATTTTGCACATTCGTCATTTCTATGCTACTAAATGTTATTTCGCTTGCAGAACCCGATCCTCCCTTGAAATACAACAATTATTTAAATACATGTAAACGTAACAATTACTTAATTATTTAACTAATATATACCGGCACTGTTTTGACCCGAACTCCGTTTTGAGTATTGGTGAAGGTTGCACCGGTGACCCTAATACTGCCTGCAGATTCTCTAGCATTGTGCCTTCCTAAGCTTCCAACACTTGAAAAAAGACGTAATAATAATTAATAATAATCAGCAATTCAACATCATTAATTAATGGTGTATTGGTTTTTATTAATTTCAACTATCATCTTTTGGTCGATGCTGGTCCCAACTAACGAGTTGGCAGCTGATAGTCCTAAATTTTAACGCATTTGTTCCCCATGGCCCACAACTAACGTAATCCTAAAGCCGTTACTTGGTAGTGCTGGAAAAACGTTTTTTTGCCGGAAAACTCACGTTTTTCGAAAATCTCAGCATTTTCGTCCCAAACATCTTTGTAACCTTAGATCGGACCTTTAGAAAACTTTTTCTAGTAAAAGCTCAAATTATTGAGGATGACGGAACCCTAGAACCACTGTTGAAATCGATTGGTGGTGCTCAAATGGTGGTGGTTTGTTGGTCGTGAGTCAGTTGGTGGTGGTGATGTTTAGTTTAGTTTACCGGCAAAAAATGTGACCTTTTTTTTTTTTGCCAAAATCGTTTTTCAGGCGACCTACATGTAACGACGTTAGGATTCTGTTAGTCGCGGTTGAGAACAAATGCGTTAAAAGTTGGGATCGTCAGCAACCAATTCTTTAGTTGGGACCGAGAATGATCAAAAGATGATAGTTAAGATTAATAAAACCCAATATACCTTATTTAATTGATATCAATAGGTAATTACTAAATTTATATACTAATAAGTGTGATAAAAAAAAACCTTATGCCATGGCCAGGGCCACAATGTAGATCAGTAATGTTGATGTTATAGCTACCAGCATTAATTGCAATACAATCGTCACCTGGACGTTAATTATATGTTAAATAAAAAAGTTTTCTTTTCTTTTTAAAGAAATAATTAAGAGATATATATAAATAGGGGAAAGTTAAAGTACAAATGAAATAAACGTGCTAAACATGAGAATCAAGTAGAGCAATTATATATACAAGTAGAGTAATTATGTAATTACATCTAATTATGTAATTACATCATAGATTACTCTATGATGTAATTACATAATTACTCTACTTGATTCTCACGTTTAGCTTGTTAATTTCATTTGTATTTGATCCAAACCCTGTATAAATAATACCAGTCCCAATGTTTCCACCCACGATATTAAGTCCATTAGTGGCTGAAATATCAATGCCATCTGTGTTAGGACTATCTTTGTCTGCGATTACAGTGATATCATTGATGGTAGCATTGTCACAAGCATTTATAGATAGATGATTTCTTTGGCTGTTTGTTGAGGTCACTCGGTCGAGAAACAAGCCCGGACAATTATGAAACGCCAACGCCTACATGAAAAAGATACAATTTACTTTAGATGTTACATATGCAGGTAGGCCTGTAAATGAGCCGAACGTTCAATGATATGTTCGACGGGAAGTTCGTTTATTGTTGTTTATTTTATAAACAAACCAACATTGTTCCGTTTGTTCGTTTATGGTCGTTATTTTATGTTCGTTTATGTCTGTTTATTTATCTTCGTTTATGTATTAACAGAAAATAATTAAATATTATCTGGATGAGCCATCTACTTAAAGGTTTTATATTTGTTAATCTGATTTCATTTAAGTGTTTTCATTTATGTCGTTTATGTTTGTTTGTGCTCATTTACATTTGCTCACATATGTTCGTTTATCTTTGTTCAGTTATGTTTGTTTAGATTTTAAACAAACGAATATAAACGAACACAAATGTTTATTTTTTAAATAAACGAACATGAACATAAATATTTGTTCGAAAGTGTTTGTGTTCCTTTGATTCGTTTACAGCTTTCATTATTCACATGATAAATACATCGGTCTCAATCTTTAGGCTTTGCCGATTTTATTTGTGTTAGTTTGTGTTCATGAACCGTTAGTGAACACATTCATTTCCTTAATGAATGAACATGAACATAAAATCTCGTTTAGTAACTGTTCGTGAACCGTTAGTAAACAAATTATTTCCTTAACAAACGAACATGAACAAGGCCTTGTTCGTATTCGTTCGGTTCGTTTATCGTCCTATATGTAGGATAATTAACAAACGTACACATGTGTAATCACTTACAGTGGGATTCTTTTCGCATGTGTTAGGAAGCGTCTGGAAAAGATCAACATATGGTTAGATAATAAATAATCAATGATTTTTGTTTAATTAATTATAATCACCTTAATTAACTACTTATAATAAATACCTTATGGCATGTGTTCCACCAATCCGACCCTTGCCCGTCAAATGTTCCACCGGATCCACTTATATGAAGATTTTCGACGTTTACAAAACTAATCCAAGTGTCGAAGTTAGACGGCCAAGCGTTCTTCGGTATGGCCATAACGGTCCCAATGACCTATTAGCTCATATAGCCATGAAAATATAAATATTGTTTTTCATATACGAATGGAATATATATAAGAAATTACTAAAACGCTCATTTTATCACAATAATGCGTTGGAACTTAAAATTAATTCTGTCGGAACTCAAAAACAATTCGCTTCACAAAAAGTTCGTTGGATCTCATAAAAATTTTATACCCTAGAAAAACTTTTTTACACGTGGCTGCTTGTTATAGGTCTACAATACCAACACCTAATATGTATAAACTGTCGGAACCGACGAATATAAGATGATCATTTGAGATTTTTTTTTGTCAAATGAACATTCTGTTAAATTTTTGAGTAATATTTACTTACATCGACCTCTATCTTGTCACCTTTGCATGGACCTCGGAAAGCCAACGGCCCTATTTGTGAGTTGCCTGTGGATAACACAAATTTACCTGAGCCAGAAGCACATGCAATGTTCCATTTATTTTCCTGTCACATACATACATTATTAAAACATGAAACTAATGTGTACACATGTACTTAAATTTGAATAAAAATGGAATTAATTAATTAATTACCAAAGTAGCACTAGTTTCTCCCAAAAGTCCAACTTCATTTACATCAAACTGTTTTGTGGGAGTAGTAATTAAATACTGCGGTTGAAACAAAAAGATGAATACAATGGTTGCGAGACTAAGAACGAATGTAATCGCAACTGCTGAGCTTTTGTACCCAAACCCCTTCATGAAACCAAATACATCTTCTTTTAAAACTTCCGGATATTCCTTAGAAGATGATCCATGCGATGCTGGTACCTTCCTTCCCCTTAAAGCCCCTACCGCCTCTTTTGTTTCCTCCATATTGATCATTCAACCTAGAAAAGTGATTATTTCTTAATCACGGTCTACAAGGGAATGTATATCAGATTAGGGTTTCTAGCATTGAGCCTACGAGCCTGTTATTAGAAACCCTGATATGATATACATTCGAATACAAATTTGTTTGCAGCGAATTTCAAAATCTCACCTTTGAAGCTTCTAATATTACACTATTCCATGAAAAACGAAGTGTTTTAATCTCTGTCTATATCCCTTTTTAACCTTCCCTTTGCTTAAGATCAAGCCATCTCCGATCATCTATCTCCGCCTCCACTTGCTTCAAATCCCTTCTCGTGTTTCATTTTTTTTTGGGTTTAGTTTTCTCGTTTCGGCCACCTCTTCCATGCCAATGTTACTTATACACCACTCTTTATTAACCAATTCTCCATAAATGGAAATCAATCTCTACCTCTTAATTGCTTATTTATTAACCTTATGAAGCTACCATCACATTATCAAACGAATTCGAGCCTCACATACTTTTTAAAGGACATAAGCACATCTAATAGATTTTTGGTCATAATACAATGGTATCTTTCATTTCTATAGCGAGTAAACCAAAACTGAAAAAGTTCTTGCCCGCCATAACACATGAGTTTGATTCCATTAGTTCTATTTATGTTTCATGTTGTTTAGTGATGTTACACGTTATAAAATGCTAATGTGCCATAATAGAGAAATGCTAAAACTTGGATAAGTCAATTAAAAATATATGATTGTAATAAAACAACTTATTTTTTACCACATTACTTTAATAATCAAATAAAATGTATTATATAATATGCCCATGAAACATGGGTCATTAATCGCCTTAAGGGATATGGTATGGTGATGAGATTGATCTTCTCTATCATAGAGATCAAGGGTTTAAATCATACAAAATGCAAACATACGTGGTTTATAAGAGTATGCTAATTTGCCGTTAAGAAAAGTGAAAGACAAAACTATAACCAATTTCTACTTTTTTTAAAAGCTACTATCTAAAGAAAAACTTAATATTAGAGAATCATAGTATATTAGAGAATACGAATTTTCAAGAGTTGATCTACAACGTCGATCCGAAGAAGTGATAGATCACTTTTCTTTAATATATTTGTTTTATTTATTGTTATAACAATTATCAGTGATCCATGGAAAATTATGATATATAACTGAAGCAACACAACTCCGAACTGGATAGTCTGAACCTACGTTTACCCCAAGTGTGAGTCTACTGAATAACGACGAAGTTAGATCCAAGCTAAGCTTGCAAAACAGAACACCGTGAGTCTCGTCACGGGAAGGACACGGTGGGGGGTCTTCCCGTAACCACCCTCCGACGTGAGAATAAGTACTGTACTGATCGGAATATCAAATACAAGTAATTGCTTAGAGCGTGTGGGGGTGAATGAATACCTCAAGGAGATGTCCTTAGTATTTTTAGCCGAAGGTGGGAGAAGGTGATTGGTGGAGTCGTCACTGTTGAGATATTCCTTCTTCACCTGAATGGACATGTGTCGAGCCTTTACGGGATGTGACAGCCTGGACCCGTTTATGGGACGGCCATTATCTGTGCACGTTTGTGGGATGGCCATTACGTGTACAGGTGTCATCTTTCCATTGGTCGATGCCGCTATCAGGGGGTATTGAGGGAATCTTCTAGAAGTAGTTTGTTACAACTGCTTTTCCATATCACGTGTGGACCATGCACGTGATGAGTCCCTTGTGTGGCTTACGGGTTCCTCCCGCGGATGCTTAATGGTAATCCGTGGGTTGTGATGGAGACATGCGAGGCACGTCTCTGGAACCGCGGGTGACTTTGTTAGTCTTCGTCTTACTATCATGACTGCAAGTGTTCTGGTTCGCGGGTTCCTCCCGCGGATGTTCACTGGTAATCCGCGGGTAGTTTTACTACCCTACCTCTATAAGTCCCCCAGTCCATTGTTGCTTCCGAGGACGATGCCGCGGGTGGAATTATGGACTCACTTCTCTGCCCATTTGCTGTGGGTTGAGTTTGTTAATCCGCAAATTTTCCTATTACTTTTCAACCGGGGGTACTGTTTCGCCGTCTGAGACGTGACGTCTTCGGTCCGAGTCTTGTCAGGGGTGGTTCTCGAGGTGTTTGTACGAATTTTAGGCGGCTGATTCAAAATCATTTTGTTTTTTTGTCAGTTCCCGCCTACTGTGTCATCTTCTGATTGGACGATGACAAAAGGTGAGCTGCATCCCTCTTCATCGCATTAATTGCAATGAGTGTAAATAGGGGTGAGCATTTTACTTATCTGTTTACTTGTAAAAATTTCCTGAAAAACTTTCCATCTTCTTCTTCTCCTTCTTTCTGCAACAAGCTTGTTGTGTGCCTTTTATTTCTGTTTCGATGGCTGGTGGAAAGAAAGAGGGTTCCAAAGGGACCATGGATAATATCCAGATTAACTGGAAAGTAGGAGATTTCCAGGACATCACCCATCTTTATGGGGTAGCGCCTGAGTGGGAGCCGGAGCTTCCTTCCCCAGGCTCGATGGCCGATAAACCTTCGGCCGGGAAAATCGCCTTGTACGGTGAGTTTTTAGCACCGGCAATTTTGGGTTTCCTATCACAAAGTTTCTTAGCAATTTCCTTGCTGCAACTGAGATTCATATATCTCAGTTGTACCCTTTTAGGCTCATGAGACTTCGTCACTTCGAGTTCTGCTGCTGGGCATTTGGGAGTGGATCCAACTGTGGATCGCTTCCTTGCTATTTACAAGATCCAGGTCCACGGGAGCTGGTTCAGTTTTTCCGTTCTGAAGAAGGCAATAGGGACTGAGCTTCCGGGAGCGCTCATGAATGGAAAAACAAATTTTCTGGATCAAGGCGAATGCCATCCCGGACGTTATGGTCCATCGCTCCCTGACCCGGAAGTTTTCCAATCTTCCTATTGCTGATACGGAGGGTCAGGAGTGGTATACCACTCTTACGCAGACTCCCGCTTTGGTGGGTCTTATTCCGAAGTCTGCGTTAGTGCTGGTGGGGATGAGCCGTCTATAGCCGTACCCTGACGAGGTCCCCTACTTCTCCAGGGATGATGGAAGTAAGTTATTGTTGTTCACTTTCTCTCTTCTTCTTCTTCTTCTTCTTCTTTTAAACTTGCTTTTGTTTCAGAGGAGAGCTTAACTTTTGAAGTTCTCGTCCCTGCCGCTGCTGGGAACATGTACCGGCTCCCGCTGGGGGTTAGGCAGGTGCCTATCCTTGATCAAACAAAGGAAAACTTTAGTTTTCCTATCCCGGGTGCCGAGACTTTGAGGTCAACGAATTCGCTGTAGCTCAAGGTGTGTATATCCTTAACCCTCTCCCTCTTACCGTTATGCAAACAGACGGGACGATCGTCCTTTCATCTAGCGAGGGTTCTTCCGGTGAAAACTCGACTAGTGAAGGATCACCATCCCCTGATAATTCAGCTAGTTTTTATGCGGAGGTTCTGTGTGACATTGCAGATCTTATCCGCCGCCGCAAGAGGAAGGCGGATACCGCTGGTGTATCTGGCCATGGTGGACACTCTAATGTCGATGATCCCGCTGGTGGGGGGGGGGGGCAACCAAAGATGCCGATGATCCTACTGGAGGGGAGGCATCCAAGACCGTCCATGATCCCGCTGGTTGGGAGGCGTCAGCGTCTGTTGAGGGGGAGCCTGCTCCCAAGAAGCTGAAGAGGACCTGCCTCCGCGACTGGGTCAAGGAGAACACTTCTGGGGAGCCTGTAGGTACTTGGTCTTTTTTTTGTTTATTTTCCGCTTTGCGACCATTTACTAACACTTTTTTAAACGAACTTTGAATCAGTGACGTTCATTGCTCCTTGCCCGTTGTTGCCACCTCGATCTGAGCCCCAGATTGGGGTTACCGAAGATGCAAGTACCCAACCCCAGGGGGTAGTGGTAGAGACTGAGGATGCGCTTCCTAAGGACATAATTCAGGATCCTCCACTTTCTGCTAGCGGAAATATAGAGAGCTCTTCTCAGTTATGTCCTTCAAAACTTCCAGGGAGTTCTTCTACTTTCTGCCCCTCATGGAATATTGGCAACGACACGCTATTTTCCGATCTGCGTGCTTGTCAAGAATTCTTTGAGAATTTGCCTGCCGAGTGTGACCACATTCATTCTCACACCCAGGAAAGCTTAGCACAAACTCTTAGCTTCATATGGCTAATGCTATCAGCTGGGCATGAGATATTCAAGGGATGGGCCACTGGGGAAAGTGACCTGGCTCATGTTGCCCGACGGTTAAAAGAGGTTGAAGTGGCCAGGGATGTTTCCCGGGCCGAAGCTCGGGAAAGAGATGCTACCCTCCAAACAGTCAAAGAAAAAAATAAAAGATTGGAGGTTCAGGTCTCTGCTCAGGACAGTTCCCTATCCGCCCGGGATGAAGAAATCCGGCGGCTCCAAGCTGAGCTCAAGGCGAAGGATGAGAGCCTTTCCTCTCTTTTTGAGGAAAATGAAGGTTTGCGGAAGTCAAACGAAGAGGTTTTTGCTGAGAGGCATTGGCTTCTCAAATATGGCTTCCCCAAGGTAAATCTCCAGGTTACCTTTTTTTGACTTCTCATTTTCTAGATGTTGTATTAACCTTGAACTCTCTTCATCATAGGTCATCGGACTTATCAAAGATGAACCTGAGCTTAGGGATTGCCTTGCCAAGTTACTAGTCAGTTCTTCGCGAGCAGGCCGGAAGGCCGGGTTTAAAGAGGGTTATGCAATGGCCCGCGAAGGACGGCCGCTTACTGAGTTCGCGCTTCGTGGGAGAGATTGTCAAAGTGAATACAATGCTGATCTCGATGCCTTTGACGATCTTTCCTTTGATATCATGAAGTATACAGAGGAGCACCGTCGCAAGGAATGTTGCGTCGGCAACTTAAGGCATGTCAATGAACTTGTAAGCGAAGCGGAAGGCTCCAAGAAGGATTAGGAAATTAGGAACTTTTATGTAATTTTTATTCCTATCGTTCGTGTATTGTAAATATGTTTTGTAATGAAATGAAACTATCTTTACATCACTATACTATATTTACTACGCTCCTTAGAATGATGTGTTTTTGAGCTTGTCTATCCGTCATCTGTTAATCCATCCGCGACCTTTAATCGCGGGTGCTTTCATCATTCGCGGTCTTCACCTGCGTATACTAAGACTTGTCTTTTTCTTGTTCTTTTTGTAATTGCGTTGTCTTTAATGCCTGACGCTTCAATTGTAAACATTTAGTTTGTCACTCATCAATATGTGACTAGGAATACGCCTATTTTTTGGTGGCTGACGTGACATGACTGTTTCACATAGAATGAGGTTTTGACAGGTCTGCAAGTGTTTTACAGCTATTTATTAGGATTTTAAATTTTGAACTGTTCATCTTCCCGCCTGACGTGTCAAAATATCATTGGCCGATGGTTACTTTTTACTGTTCACCCTATTAATTACGATCAATATAAATAGCCCTTGGCCTTTCACTTTCTTTTTCATCGTCTTTGAGAATTTGTTTCTTCTTCATTGAACCTCTGATATTCATCATAGCTAGTGTGAATCGCTTTTTAGCATATTACATGGCGTCTTTGAGGCCAGTACTACAAACCATAGATCACATCACCGTCGATTGGTATGAGAGGGATTTCCAAACGTCGTTAACGCTTACGGTATTGCTCCTGAGTGGGAACCAGAATTCCCAGCTTTAGGTTCTACAGCCAATCAGCCTCCAACGGGGAAGATGGCTGTATATGCTGAATATTTTACTTCTAGAAATCTCCATTTTCTGATTACCCGATTTCTGGGCAATCTTATTACTGGGAACATGCTTCATCTTTCCCATCTTCATGCATCAGCAATAATGCGCATGTACCACTTCGAATTCTGCTGTAGGGCGTATGGCATTGTTCCTCAAATTGAGAAATTTTCAGTTTTTTACAAGATGCATTGCCGGTTGGGTGGTACATTTGTCTGCCAACTTATAAGAAGGCAGTTTACCTTGGACACACCTCCCCTGGATCTCCAATGGTCTAGCAAATTCTTCTGGATACGGGAGGACGTGGTCCCCTTTTTCATGTATTAGCGTTCAACAGACCAACCATTGCTTGCCTTGCCTTGCCTTTTGTTGATCGTCCGGAAAGACATGGGTTGTACGACACGTTGACCCGCACTGCAACGCCCATGCGCTCCATCTCGGAAGCTGCCCTTGTGAGAGCTGTGATGAGTCGTCTATGGCCTTTTCCGGACGAGGTGCCGTGTTTCCGGAAGCCAAATTGAAGCAAGGATGTCATTGACTATTCCCAAGTCTTTATCCGAGTGTCTTATGCTAACTTTTTATGTGCAGCTGAGGGAACTCTCTTGTCCGTTGACGTGCCCGTGATGATGCAAATTGTTGCTCGGGATAAAAAGGATCTCTCTATCCTTGACAAAACCAAAGATAACTTCTTGTTCTCCCAGAAGATCCGTCGAGAACCCGTGGTTTCCGAGGGCTTATACGCGATAGGTAGTGTGTTTCTTTTCTTTACCTTTACGCGATCTTTCTTTTGACACTTGTATCATTATATAGGTTTTGGTTGCAAGAGGAAGGAAGCTTCTTCCTCTGGTGCTTCTAAGACGCCGGGTGCTGGGGGTCGGGATTCAGATCCTTCTCCTCCCGCCTTTCCTATGAAACTGAAGAAGACCTGCCTTCATGACCAGGTTACCATCTTTTTGCAAGATACACCAGGAATCATCTAGCGTTAATTCTTCATGTATTCTGGGCATCGACTAATTTTTTGTAATAGATCTTGTGAATTTGCCTGCAGAGACAGTCATTCTTCTTTGGAGGAGGAGATAAGGGCTTGTGCTTTTTAGGAAGGTATCGTGCGCCATTGTTCAGACTGGAAGCTGACTCCTGCTTCCATATTTTCTGATGGAGAAATGTGCTTCAAATTTCTCCATGAGGGTGTACCTCATGCAGAGCGCGAGTTCTAAAACAAGCGTGCCCGTGTGTCACTTGGCAACGCATATATCTATCTTATGGCCAACCTGGTTTCCACAACTCAGGAGATATACCAGGATTGGAATTTTATGGGTAGGAACTGGGGAGCTCAGGACAACATCTTTCAGGATCTCCTGGCCGAGAAGGAAAAGTACCGTCTCTGAGCCAACAATGCAAGGTGGAAGCTAAGGGACATTGAGAAGGCTCTGGAGTCTGAGAGGGATCGTCAGGCTTCCGCAGCCAAGGACTGGGAAGAGGCGTGCCAGTGACAAAATTCTACATTTTAAGCCGCACGCTCTCAAACCCGTGCCCACGAGGCTGATCTTGCTAAAGCTGAGGATGCGAAGGCAGCCTTGGAGGCCCAGCTTGCTGCCCAGGAGGAAGTTATCGGCACTCTACATGCTGCCTCTGCCGATAAAGATAAACTTATTGAGGACTTGATTAGGGATAATTCCCGGCTTATTGGCGAGCAAGGCGAGCTTAAAGTGAGCGCTGAACGAGCTACCAATGACCGGGCATGGTTAATGAAGGAAGGTCTTCCCAAGGTATGAGTTTCCTTCTCGTCATTACTTTTGTTTTTTATAATATGTGGATTGAATCCTGATCAATGTCCCTTGTCACAGGCTATCTCCCACGTGCATGAAGTATCTGTTTTGGAGACTGCCTTGCGCGCCTTCTTCGCGACATCGCGTGACTCTGGTCCCAAGGATGGGTTCCGCGAGGGAGTGACCTTTTCGTGGGAGGGCCGTTCTATGGAATATTTTGCCCTCCATGATGTGGATGTGGACGCGAAGTATTATGAAGAGATGGATGCTTTTGACAACCTTCACTTCCCCATCCAGGACACTATTCAAGGTTTTGATGATCAAGTGGATGGTGTACAATAACTACGTACTTATCTTTAGGAGGAGGAATAAATTTTCCGTTTGATGTATTTTATTTTTGTTTCTTTGTAATCCCTTTTTTGGCTGTATATATGACATGGGTTTTACATTGTCTTGTTCAATATCACAATATAAATGTGTATTAGCTAAACCCGCCATATATCCAAAATATAGGATTAGGACATTAACTGGCACTTAGGCCTGCCCTAATAGAAATAAAAATATTAAAAATGACACTCCGGCCAACAGTACGTTAACTAATGTTCATGGGAATTTGGCGTGTAACTTGTTTTGTATTAAAAGTGACTTGCGATTCATAAAAAGAAAATTTGGTACGCAGACCAATAATCATGGCACGCAGGCCTAAAATTAAGCACGCAGGCTTACGTGTAGCATCGCTTTAGTTGTGAGACGTTCCATGCTCCGGCGTTCCATCTAGTTTCTTCAACTTGTATACGCCCTTTCCCAACACTTCGTCAGTTTCATAGGGACCCTCCCATGTGGGAGCCAGCTTTCCTGGTAACTCGGCATTTGATGCCTCGTTGTTTCGGAACATGTAATCCCCTTTGTTATATTCGCATATCTTTGCTCGCGCGTCATAATATTTTTGGAGTTGTCGTTTATATTTGCTTTCGCGAATAGCTTCCAACTCTCTTCTTTCTTCCAGAAGGTCAAAATTCAATCGAAGCTCTTTCTTATTATCTTCAATCAAGAGCATTCTTGCGGATGGGATGCCGATTTCGGCGGGAATCATTTCTTTTGTGCCATACGTCAGGCTGAACGGGGTTTCAGAGTTGCTCGTTTTCTTGTTTGTTTTGTGCACCCACAGAACATGAGGAAACTCGTCTACCCATCCCGTTCATTTGGCTCCCAACCGTGCTTTGATGCCTTCTTTAATACTTCGGTTAGCTCGCTCTACTTGCCCGTTGGCTTACAGATGGGCTACTGATGCGAACACCTGGTTGATATGTAGTTCAGACAACAACTCTTGGAGGCCTTTGTTCGCGAACTGGGTGCCGTTGTCGCTAACCAGTGTTTGCGGGAGACCGAAATAACAGATAATGAATTCCCAAAGGAATTTTTTGACGTTCTCTGCTATGATATGTGCTAACGGTTTAGCCTCCATCCACTTGGTAAAGTAATCGATCGTGACCAATAAAAACTTCACCCACCCCCGTGCTTCAAGGAATGGCCCCATAATGTCTATGGCCCATTTCTTGAAAGGCCATGCCAAAATCATTGGGACTAATTTGTTCTGGGGTCGCAGCGTATGTGGTTCGTGCCTTTGAACGAATCACACTTTTGGATTTCTTTTACTACATCCGTGTGCATACCCGGCCAGTAGTACCCTGCATTCATGAGTTTTTCCATCACCATCCTTGGTCCTGCGTGTAAGCCACAGATGCCTTCATGTATTTCTCGGATCAAGTAATTGGCATCATCTGTGTCTACGCATCGGAGTAATGGACCGAGGAACGATTTCCTGTAAAGCACGTTATCTTGAACCTGATAACGCAGTGCCTTGTGGTGGATCTTTTGGGCCATGACTTTGTCTTCTGGTAGGGCTCTGGAGGACAGATATTCCTGTATGGGTGTCATCCAAGAAACTGTTCCTGTTTGAATTACCATGACTTGGTGTTGAGGGATGGATGGGTTATCTAGGACCTTAATCTGTAAGTCTCTACCCAGATGTTCAAAGCTGGTAGATGCTAGCTTGCTTAGGGCATCCGCGGGCCGATTTTCACTCCTCTTTATATGGACAAATTTGCAAGAAGTGAATTGTTGTACGAGATATTTAGCCTAGGACAGGTATGAAGCCATTACTTCGTTCTTTGCTTCGTATGTCCCTGAGACCTGGCCCGCGATGAGCATTGAATCTACCCGCGCCTTAAGGAACTTAACGCCCAGCTTCTTTGCAATTCGTAAACCAGCCAAGAATGCTTCATATTCTGCCTCGTTGTTCGTACTCTTGAAATTCAACTTTATGGTATACGTGAATTCTTGGCCGTCTGGATTGATAACCTTCAGGCCTGCGCCTGAACCTTCCCCGCTCGACGCTCCGTCGGTGAACAAGGTCTATTTGTTACTTTCGTCCGATGGAGCTGGAGGTTGTTGTTCATACAGGCACTCCTGGACTCTCTCTATTGGTACTTCTATAACAAAGTCTGCCAACACTTAGTCTTTTATCGAGGGTCTGGGCTTATACTCTGTTGAGTGTTCACCCAGTTCGATTGCCCACTTAGCCAATCTCCTGGATAATTCCAGTTTAGCCAATACACTCTTTAGCTTGTAATCGGTTAGTACGTGTATGGGGTGGCCCTGGAAGTACCTCTTCAATCTTCGTGCTATGTATGCCGGCGCTAGCACTAGTTTCTCCAGCATTGAATACCGGGTTTCAGTATCCGACAATGTTCTACTGATGTAGTATATTGGCATTTGCACCGCCTTTCGATCTGTCAACAAGACTGCTCCTACCGAGATATCAAATGTGGATAGGTATAACGTGAGAGGTTCTCCCGTATGTGGTGTAGTCAGAGTTGGGAGTTCCATTAGGCACTTCTTCACTTCCAGGAACGCTTTTTCCGCCTCCGGTGTCCATTTGAAGTGTGTTTTCTTCAAGCAATTGCAAAATGTGGACACGAAGGGGTACGACTTGGCAGCGTGATTCGCTAGGAATCTGTTCATAGCTACCAATCTACCATTCAACGTTTGAACTTCTTTCAATGAGGATGGGGAAGGCATCTGGGCAATCGCCTGGACCTTGTCTAGGTTTGCTTTGAACCCTTTCCCTGTCACGATTACCCCGAGAAATTTTCCTTCCTCCATGCCAAAAGAGCATTTTGAAGGGTTGAGCTTCATATTGATTTTCCTTAGCACGGAGAAAACGTCTTCGATATCTCTTAACATTTGGTCTTCCTCCACGCTTTTGATGACTAAGTCATCCATATAGACTTTCATATTTTTCCCAATATTTTCCCAGAATGTATCATCCATCGAATGTTGGTATGTGGCTCCCGCGTTCTTCAGGCCGAATGGCATCATTTTGTAGAAGAAATCTGTCTTATGTGATCCATACGGAAAGCTGTCTTATCCTCGTTGTGAGCGGCCATTCGGATCTGATGGTACCTTTTGTAGGCATCCAAAAAGAACTTGAATCTGAAAAGCGCCACTGCATCGACCTTTAGGTCAATTTCCAGGAGTGGATAACAATCTTTCGGGCAATCTTTATTGAGATCTTTGAAGTCTATACACATGCGCCACGAGCCATTACTCTTGGGGACCATTACTGGGTTCGCAACCCAAGTTTGGTACTGGATCTCATGGATGATCCCCGCATGTAGTTAGTCTTGAACTTGCTCGTTCATGGCTTTAGTTTGCTCGGCCCCATTTTTCTTTTTTTCTGTACGATCGGCGTATAGGAAGGGTTGACCCTCAGCCGATGTTCAAATATCTCTCTTGGGACACCGTCATGTCTGAAGGTGTCCAAGCGAAAATATCCATGTTTTTAACCAGCAGCTATTTTAGAAAGACCCGCACTGTCTCCGAAAAGGTTGCTCCGATGGTAACAATCTGTTCCGGATACTTTGGATTAACAACCCATTTCTCCGGCTCCGTCCTTTCCGTAGTTTTGGGAACTTTTGTGGGTTTCGACCCTTCCGTTGCATAATAGTGTTTATTAAACTGAATGATGGCTATCTCAGTTCTTGTGGGTACGCCAACTGCCCTATGTGCTGTTGAAGGATTGGCGTTGAAGTCACCAATCGCTTCACGCCCCATAATAATATCATGTTTGGATCTCGCGGGTAGGACTAAGAACTCAACGTCTTTGGTCCTTGTATGAATTTTGTCACTTAGTGTGACTGGGAATGTTATGACCCCTTCAGGGTGCATAACTTCATACCCGAACCCGGAGACAGTGGCGTGGATGGGCTTTAACCGTGCTTTATCTTCATCCTTAAGCTGCTTAAAGCATTGCTCATACATTATATCGGATGTGCTCCCAGTGTCAAAGAAGACGTACCGGGACCGATAGTGTTCGAACAAAGCTGTAATAATCAGAGGTTGCTTCATACATGGACCGCCCTTTACCTTTGGAAAAATCATTTTTTCACTTTACCAATCATCATTATCGATTTTGGTCCGCTTGTTTCTCCGAAATGATCCGCCTTGAATTATATGAACATTCAGGTCTTTGATCTGCTTCTTGGGTGGACCTTTATCTGCGGGTGCCGCATGCTTCCGTGGACTTTGTCGCACATTTTTTAGCAGATTTTCAAGCTTGCCAGACTTGATTGTGGATTCAATCTCATTTCTCAAGCTCACGCATTCATTAGTGTCATGCCCAATGTCATCGTGAAACATGCAATGCTTGCTCGGGTTCAGGTTTGCCCGCCTGGTTAATGGCTGTGGCTTCCTGAACTCAATGTTTTCCGTAGTCAGTATTTCCGCCGGAGTCTTCTTCAAGGGGGTCCAATGTTATTGCTCATGCTTCCCTGCCTTTCGGTCTTTTTGTTTCTATCCAATTAACGACCTGGCATCAAACTCTTTGGAAGAACTTTTTGGAGGTTGAATCATGGCCCAGATCGAACCCTTTTCTTCCTTCTTAGGCTGGGAGCTCTTAGATTCATCTTTCGTATTCTGTTTTGACGACGTCTCCCGCTCTAACAGTTTTTCAGTAGCCACAAAAACTTTGGCCGCGGACATGATACCATCCCATGTCCGGGGCATTCCATCTCTTCCGGTAAGGCAACGGATCAAGTCCAGACTCCACACATTCAGCCTAAATGCCCCTCCGTTTCATATCTTCACTTATTCCGCCGATGATTAAGCTTTCATTGTTAAACCTGGTGATAAAGTTTTCCACTGACTCATTGTCTCTGCGGACGACACTCAGGATCTCTGAGGGGTACGCGTGTGTTTGCACTGCTGGCTGAAGTGTTGTGAGAATTTAGCCACCAAGTCATCCCAACTCTAGATATGTCCGTCGGGAAGTTTCTCGAACCATTCTCTCGCCGCCCCCGTTAACGTTAATGCGAACATATGACACCAATAAGGTAGTGTCCAGCCACTCACCCCACCAAACGCGGCGAAATTTAATAGGTAATCGCTTGGATCAGTCATCCCATTATACTTCCCCAAGTTGCTTGGTACTTGACATTCATGGGGATTGGGGCGGTAGCGATGCGAGGGATGAATTTGGATCTCTCGGCGAAAGCGGTGGGTTGGTAGGGTTTGGTGAAATCGTCTTCCACATCGCTGCAGTATTCAGTGTGCTTAACCAGCTTCCATGGACGGCTGGTATCTTCCCTACCATACGCCCGACTGTCTTCACTTGCATAGTCATCGTATTGTTAAGTGAAGTCTCTTTGTACCCGGGAAGTGTGACTCTGATCATACACGACCCAGCGGTATGGCGCCGGCCGGGCCGGATGACCCTTTCCACGACTTCCCTCGAGTGTGTGACCCGTTGACGAGGCAACGTCTTCTATTTCTGGATGGTCTTGAGTATGCCGGGTGACTAGCGGTGGTAAAGGAGGTGGTGAGTCATATGTCAGTGTTCTGGCTTGTAATTGATTGTTCTTCACCTTTCTTTTGTACTCCTCCCTCAACCTCTGTTGTTCCTGATGGTATCACTCGTCAGGAGTTAGTGTAGCACTTCCAGATCTGGTTTGGTAACGAACTCTTTGTAACATTTCGTATTTTTTTTATCTAAAATCCGACCCGTTTAAAATTTTAATATTCCGTCTATTGTTGATCATTTATTAAACCAACTTAATAGATTTATTATCGATCATTCATTTTATTCCACGACGCTCGAATTAGTTTCAGTTATATACATTTTTTTTATAAAACCATCAAAGAGATGCCAAATCAACCCTTAAACTAACTTAATCCGACTTGTGATCTAACAGCCGTAAACAAGGGACCAATTATGTCAGTTACCCAAACTCATTCTTCCCTCCTTCTTCCTTCTCCCCTGTCGGCGATCACCCCCCCTTTCGTGAACAAAAATTTTTGGCCAAAATCACGTAATTAATCTTACCAAATCAATTGGAACCCTAAAACACGTTTAACCGATATATTAAACATGGTAATCTAAGACTAATCGACAGCTAATGAATAACATGCAAACCGTGGCACATTTGATTTTCAAAACACTATAAATACCTGTTTTTGTTTCAATTAAATTGTACCGCATACTCCCTACTGCAACGCGACCTAAACCCCCAATCAATTGTGGTTTGGAAGCAACCTAGCATCCCGTTTGATTCATACTCGTGGCCGGAACCCTATGTCATCATCCACCGTCCTTTCATACACAAATAAGGAAATTAGGTTAGGGGTTAGGGTCGGATTCAATTGAAGATCAAAAGCTCTCTGTTAAATCCAAGAAACAGAGGGCAAATAACCCTTAATTGTGATCAAAATCGGTTTAGGGTTCTAAAGGGGTTTGGGGATCATTTTCACTATCTGTATATATTTTCTTTGAATCATTCCTTGAACAGGTTGAGGCACCAGCCCAATTGGTTGGTGCGTGATGCGCTAGAACTTGGAAATCGGCCAGGGCGTGGGTTCGATCCCCCTGAACCGGTTTTATTTCCCTTTTGTTTTGTTTCTTGGATTTTGTTTAATTAACCCATTTTATTATATAAACAAAACTAATAATAATAGCTTATGAACTCATTTATCGAATCAACCCCGTTAAACTTCCAAAATAAATTATCGCTTAACTTTTCTCTACACGTATATATGAATGCACAATCTTATAAGTATCTATAAATTTACCTTTCCTCAATTTAAAAACCTTATAATTTTTACTCGCTTAATAAACCGAACTTTTAGCTAGTCAAATAAATTTTGGTTCAACTTTTCCGTTATTATATTTATACAAATATATATTATCGTATTATCAACAATTAATATTTATTTTATTTACTTAAAGTTTAAACCGAAATGCATCTAATGATGATGATGATGATGATGATGATGATATATAATAATCAAACCCTAAGAGCCTCCAAATCCTTTAAAACCTATTAATAACCGTTATGTCGTATCGCCTCGTTTTAGTTGCTTATGTTCTATAATTTAGTTAAACTATTTACAAATATAATAATATTATAATTATAATTTTTATTTTAAACCTTATCAAATCTCAAATCCGTCATAAAGTCTTGTAGTTGTATTTTCGTTATAATTAATTTATATTATCGTTAATAACTAGGAACTTTTGTCGACGTGTACCGAGGAACTCAATCACTTTTATCTTAACTTTATCATCATCGCATCTTCATTAATCCACTCGTCAAGGTGAGTTTACATACCCCTTTTTCCATCTTTTATGTTTTGGGGGTAGCATGTATACATTATCAACCTTACTCATGTTTTATATCCTTATCTATTGAAAACACAATTTAATTTATGTCTATATGTGATTATTGCATGCTTTATGATTATGCTCTATGTGATTAAGTGTTTATTTTATGTTTGGTGGTTGGTATCTCATCCTCATCTATTCTCATCAAGTATGATAACACAATTACCCAAGTACATTGATTTTGTATCAATAGGAACGGGTCCACATCTATTTTTTTGTTTACATTTTCATAAGTGTTGTAATGCTCACCATTTACATATGAATTCTGATTTACCTATATATATATACAACTAAAACTTATGTATTCTCACCAACATTCGTGTTGACAAACTCTATTTTTTTACATGTTACAGGTTCAAGTATTTGATATATTCAAGATCGAAGATAGTTAGTTGACATTAGGATATTTATTCAAATTACAAGTTATGATGTATTTACTTAATTAATTTGTGCACTTGTTTAATGTTAATGAAGTTAAGTAATTATTGTCGCTTTAATTAGTATTTTTGAAGCTACTGTCCAATCAATACGTTACGCCCCAGCATATTCCGCCTTTGGTCGGGGTGTGACAGATTGGTTTAAGAGCCGAAGGCTATAAGATGGGTGGTTAGATATAACGACATAGTAGCATGCTTAGGGTCCCTATACATGATATGCCTTTATGTGTTTGCACCCTAATTTATATGATTGATTGCCGTAGCTTAAATATTATTTAATGATTTGATATTACTTTTGTACAAAAAACACACACAATTCCGAGGCTACGCCTCACTCTCAAAATTATTTTCAAAACCATAGTTATTATTTTAAAATTGCGAACTTCCTTAAGAATTCCCACCATTTTTACTCTCCTCTCCTTGAGGATGATTCATGTAATGGATATCTAGTAACTGTAACGGGAACACACCTGTACACCGATCGCTTGACACCAAGGCTTGCGAGCCTAAGGAAGTGCAATGCGCATAAATCTCGATTAGCCGCGAAACCTGGTTGCCTTCCTGGAGGGTGAGGTGTGAGTGTGAAACTTCTTAAGCCAAAGCGTATAGCACCAAACGTTCACGAATCTACTACCCTCATTGTATCAATCATGGTCATGTGACGATCACATCCTTAATTTATAACCGAATTCACGGTGATACGTGGCTAAACTTGGTTCTTCCTTAGGATATTTTAGTTGAAAGAATTGGTGGGAAAAGCCATGGTGATACATGGATACTCCAACAATTCATCTTAATGCCCTTATTTCAATTTCAATCAATTTAAATATTTTGTTGGAAAATTGGGTTAAATTTTTGATTTTGTTATGAATGCTTATTTTCATGTACATCGCAATCCACCATTTAAATTTTACTATTTCATTTAATTATCAATACTTCAAGTTAAGGCTAATAAAAATTTCATTTTTGTACCTTTATAAATTTTCATAAAAACTCGAAATTTTGTAATTTATCCCAAAATCTAATAAATTTTTCAACATTTTGTCCTTGTAGCATGTCTTCTTCCCGCCTCATCAACCGTAACCGTTGCACCGAAAACTATGGCCGTAGCATGTCATGTCGTATCACGAAAGGAATCATGGAAGCCCTCCCAATAGTCATCTCTCAACTCCAAACCATGAATGCCGCTAATGTTCCTGTGAACTCTAATGTTTTCTCTATCAATCAATTTACCAACGCTAACCCGACCGATTACTTTGGGACTGAAGGTGCTACAACCCTTCTTCAATGGTTCAAGCACATGAAAAGCGTGTTCCTCCACTGTGCCTGTCCAGATGACAAAAAGACCATTTATGCCTCAAGCGTTTTAAAATCTAGTGCCCTTACTTGGTGGAATAGCAAAAAGAAGGACCTTGGGGATGAGGTTGTCATGGCCTTACCATGGGATGACCTCAAGAAGCTCATGTTAGACAAGTTCTACCCGAAATATGAACTCCGGAAGTTGGAAGAAGAACTCTGGAATTTGAAGTAAGAGGGAGGCAATAATACCACCTACAACGATCGGTTCCACGAATTGAGCATTCTCATCCCGCACATGGTCACTTCTTTGGAGCGTGCCATTGACAAGTAAATCACGGGTCTGCCAGTGCAAATCCAAGATTCCTTCCTAAGTCGTGACCCGAAGAATCTTCATGACGTCATTACCTTAGTCGGCACCCTCACCGAGAACCACGTTAAGGCCGGGACCTTGACGCGGAAGATATCCAAAGAGCCCAAAGATAAGCCCGCGTCCGAGCCCGCCAAAGTGTCCAAGACCGAATCCTCTAAGCCCAAATCCTCCAAACACAAAAATAACAACTCACCCCATTACCGCAACAACAAAAGAAAGTCAAATTCCCAAAATTATGTCTTGGCCCAATCTCAAGCCCAACAAGCTCAACCCACCAAGAAGCCCTACACAGGACCCCACCCTTTATGTGATACGTGTAAATTCCACCATTCGCCTAACCTCAAGTGTCGTCAATGTACTCATTGCATTCGTTTTGGTCACCTCTTTACCACAAAGTCGTGAACTCAACCAACCCACGATTCAACCATTTACCTCACCTCTTACCCAACCTCAAGCTTTATCTTACGCTCAACCGTTTACCCAAGCACCCGCAACTATTAGAGCCTGTTACTATTGTGGAGATCCTAGCCATTCTCACAATGCATGCCCAAGACTCGCACACATGAACCAAATTCAATCATACCCAACCCAAGCCACTCAATATCAAGCCTCTGAAGCCCAAGTTTATCCAACCCATCCTACTCAAGTCCAGTTCATCCAAGCCCAAGTGAATCAACCTCAACCAATCCAAGCCCAACCCATTCAAGCAATTCAAGCCCAACCTATTCCCAATACCCAAGCCAACCAAAACCCACCTAACCAACCTTAAGTTCACTAAGTTGCTCAAGGCGCTCAAGGACAAATGCGTTACATCAACGGTTCCCAAGTCTAAGCCTCACCTTTCAAGAATACATGCTACACAAAAGACGCCTGTTTTATCGATTTCCTTTTGTTTTAAACCTAGTGTAATCTTAAGTTCTGTTATGAATAATTAAATAAAATTTTGTTATGCATGAGAATCATGGTTATTTATAGTTGAATTCAATTTCTCATCTATTTCTATTATATCGTTTATTGCACTATTTATTGTTACATAATTTATTATCACCTTTCAAGTGGTCTATGACTGGTTATTTACAGGAACTATGTGCATGGTGATCTAATAGTACCGTATTTGTATCATGAACTACCTCTGACCGATTTTCTACAAATGGGTTGTTTTGAAAATTGGGACTATGAACAAGTGTTGTACATAGTTATCTAATAGGAGTCGAATGTACAAGTTCTATTTTGATATTTTAATATATGACTACCTAAATTCCCCAAACTCGCTTCATTCTCATGGTACTCTGTTCTCGTCCGATTTTATAATCTTAACTTCAAGTCTTAGTAAAAGTCGCTAGGCGGACCTTAGGCGGTCGATTAGGGAGTTGGGTGTACTCGGAGTACTCGGGGAGTACTCGGAGAGTACTCGGACATGGTAAATATAAAAAAAATCATTTTGGATATTATATATATGTCAAATATCATTATTTTACTAACATTTATCACAAAATATGTAAATATCAATATAAATAGAAGAAATACACAATAAATTATTCTAAGTATTACTAATCATTAATTAAAAAAATGATATTTGTTCTATAATATTATAGAAATAAGAACTACGTTTTATTTTTTAAGTCAAAATCAGCTCAAGTCCACCAACTAAATGTGATTCTGGCTGAGGTTGACCATGTTTTATCGATTACTAGTAACTAGGCGGAGTTAAAGAAACTCCCTCGGCGACGTACCTTGTAGCGAGTACTCGGGGAGTACTCGGCCTTGTAAACCTACTTTTACAACATTGGTCTTATCTATATTTTATTGCTTTAAATATGTGAGTCGTTGGTTGTGTGAATCGTTCTATGTGAATACCTATTCGTTAATTTTGTTGTCATTTCAAGTACTCATATGCATTGAATGTGTAAATCATTCATTTGATTTCAAAGTTCCTCCATTTATTTATTTATTTATTTCATTTTGGTCCTTATTGCTTTTGATGGCTAACTTCAACCATTCTTGTATTTTGCAAAGTTGTTTACTAGTTATTTGTGATTATCAACTTTCACCCATTATTTAGTTTCATTTCCCTTGAGCAATTAATTCCATCTAAATTTTGACGTAAAAAGTTTTCTTTTACCTTGTTTTCGAACCCACACAACAGGGCGAACTATGCACATCATGCGATGATCTAAATAATTATGAGTGCACGCATAATTATCAAAATCCTCGCATGGGGCTCATAGTGAATACGGTTGTCTGTCATAACCCAGAACCTAGGGTGATTTTGGGAAACGGTACAAATATCAATGCGATAAGGGCATGGTGGATACGCCACTGGTACATCCTATATATAAGTGTCCTTATCATATTTCCCGTTTGTAGCGTTATCCAAGTCACTTGAAAATCTGTGTTATTTAAAAAAAAATGAATTCTCTCTTGGCACTTATTTTCCTCCTTTATTTTATGGTTTTTTTTAATTTTGGGACGAAATTTCTAAAAAGTTGTAAATGCTGTAACATTTCGGATTTTTTAATCTAAAATCCGACCCGTTTAAAATTTTATTATTCCGTCTATTGTTGATCATTTATTAAACCAACTTAATAGATTTATTATCGATCATTCATTTTATTCCACGACGCTCGAATTAGTTTCAGTTATATTCCATGCGCATATATATATATTATAAAAACTGGTATTTATAGTGTTTTGAAAATCAAATGAGTCGCGGTTTACATGCTATTCATTAGCTGTCGATTAGTCGTAGATTACTATGTTTAATATGTCGGTTAAACGCGTTTTAGGGTGCCAATTGATTTGGTAAGATCAATTATGTGATTTTGGCCTAAATTTTGGTTCAAGAAGGGGATCGCCGACATGGGAGAAGGAAGAAGGAGGGAAGAATGAGTTTGGGTAATTGACATAATACAATATATATATATATATATATATATATATATATATATATATATATATATATATATATATATATTATAAAACCATCAAAGAGATGCCAAATCAACCCTCAAACTAACTTAATTCGACTTGTGATCTAACAACCGTAAACCAGGGACCAATTATGTCAATTACCCAAACTCATTCTTCCCTCCTTCTTCCTTCTCCCATGTCGGCGATCAACCCCCCCCCCCCCTTCTTGAACCAAAATTTAGGCCAAAATCACATAATGATCTTACCAAATCAATTGGCACCCTAAAACGCGTTTAACCGACATATTAAACATAGTAATCTACGACTAATCGACAGCTAATGAATAGCATGTAAACCGCGACTCATTTGATTTTCAAAACACTATAAATACCAGTTTTTGTTTCAATTAAACTGTACCACATACTCCCTACTGCAACGCGACCTAAACCCCCCAATCAATTGTGGTTTAGAAGCAACCTAGCATCCCGTTTGATTCATACTCATGGCCGAAACCCTATTTCATCATCCACTATCCTTTCGCACACAAGGTAATTGGATTAGGGGTTAGGGTCGGATTCAGTTAAAGATCAAAAGCCCTCTGTTAAATTCAAGAAATAGAGGGCAAATAACCCTTAATTGTGATCAAAATCGGTTTAGGGTTCTAAAGGGGTTTGGGGATCAATTGAACTTTCTGTATATATTTTCTTTGAATCATTCCTTGAACAGGTTAAGGCCCCAGCCCAATTGGCTGGTACGTGATGCGCTAGAACTTGGAAACCGACCGGGGCGGGGGTTCGATCCCCCTGACCCGGTTTTATTTCCTTTTTGTTTTGTTTCTTGGATTTTGTTTAATTAACCCATTTTATTATATAAAAAAAACTAATAATAATAGCTTGTGAACTCATTTATCGAATCAACCCCGTTAAACTTCCAAAATAAATTATCGCTCAACTTTTCTCTACACGTATATATAAATGCACAATCTTATAAATATTTATAAATTTACCTTTCCTCATTTTAAAAACCTTATAATTTTTACTCGCTTAATAAACCGAACTTTTAGCTAGTCAAATAAATTTTTGTTCTACTTTTCCATTATTATATTTATACAAATATATATTATCGTATTATCAACAATTAATATTTATTTTATTTACTTAAAGGTTAACCGAAATGCAACTAATAATAACAATAATGATGATGATGATGATGATAGTAATATATAATAATCAAACCCTAAGAGCCTCCAAATCCTTTAAAACCCATTAATAACCGTTATGTCGTATCGCCTCGTTTTAGTTGCTTATGTTCTCTTAACTTACTTATACTATTTACAAATATAACAATATTATAATTATAATTTTTATTTTAAACCTTATCAAATCTCAAATCCGTCATAAAGTCTTGTAGTTGTATTTTCGTTATAATTAATTTATATTATCATTAACAACTAGGAACTTTTGTCAACGTGTCCCAAGGAACTCAATCACTTTTATCTTAACTTTATCGTCATCTCATCTTCGTTAATCCACTCGTCAAGGTGAGTTTACATACCCCCTTTTTCCATCTTTTATGTTTTAGGGGTAGCATGTATACATTATCAACCTTACTCATGTTTTATCTCCTTATCTATTGAAAACACAATTCAATTTATGTCTATATGTGATTATTGCATGCTTTATGATTATGCTCTATGTGATTAAGTGTTTATTTTATGTTTGGTGGTTGGTATCTCATCCTCATCTATTTTCATCTAGTATGATCATACAATTACCCAAGTACATTGATTTTGTATCAATAGGAACGGGTCCACATCTATTTAGTTGTTTACATTTTTATAAGTGTTGTAATGCTCATCATTTACATATGAATTCTGATTTACCTATATATATATACAACTAAAACTTATGTATTCTCATCAACATTCGTGTTGACAAACTCTATTTTTATATATGTTACAGGTTCAAGTATTTGATATATTCAAGATCGAAGATAGCTAGTTGACCTTAGGATATTTATTCAAATTACAAGTTATGATGTATTTACTTAATGAGTTTGTGTACTTGTTTAATGTTAATGAAGTTAAGTAATTATTGTCGCTTTAATTAGTGTCTTTTGAGCTACTGTCCAATCAATACGTTATGCCCCGGCATATTCCACCTTTGTTCGGGGTGTGACACTCTTGTTTCGTCACCTTCCAATCTGGGAAAGTCTCCGGTTCCATCTTTCGGAACCGGAGTTCGAGTAGTCCGGGAACATCTTCATACCTCGGGAACTCTTTGGCTTTGTCTTCCAGAGCCTGAGTTCGAGTGTTACGGCGAGGTGCAACATCTTCGAACCTGGGGAACTCTCCGGCCCTTTCTTCCAGGATCGGAGTTCAGTTGTTCCGACGAGGTTCCACCAACGTTCGCCCTCCTTCAAGGACCGGTTCGTCGAGGGTTTCAGCCGGTCGGCCTCTTGCCGGAGTTACTATTGGCAATTGTTGGCTCTGACTCATCTTCAGATCACAAAAACTTCTAAAAAAACCTTTCACAAAACCGTAATTCTAGCAAAAACACGGATGGCGCCAATGAAGAAACGCAAGTCCGAACTGGATAGTCCGAACCTACGTTTACCCCAAGTGTGAGTCTACTGAATAACGACGAAGTCAGATCCAAGCTAAACGCCTGCAAAATAGAACACCGTGAGTCTCGTCACGGGAAGGACATGGTGGGGGGTCTTCCCGTAACCACCATCTGGCGTGAGAATAAGTACTGTACTGATCGGAATATCAAATACAAGTAATTTCTTAGAGCGTGTGGGGATGAATGAATACCTCAAGGAGATATCCTTAGTATTTATAGCCGAAAGTGGGGTAAGGTGATTAGTGGAGTTGTCACTGTCGAGACATTACTCCTTCACCTGAATGGACATGCGTCAAGCCTTTACGGGATGTGACAGCCAGGACCCGTTTATTGGACGGCCATTATCTATGCACGTTTGTGGGATGGCCATTACGTGTCCAGGTGTCATCTTTCCATTGGTCGATGTCGCTATCAGGGGGTATTTAGGGAATCTTCACTACAAAATAAATGTCGTATAGTGACATACAAAATGTGCTACTAAAAAACAAAAAAGTGCCACTAAAGACCCTTGTAAGAATGTGCGGCACACGAAATAAGTGCCATTAGAAGCGGTGACGCTAAAGCCTTTAGTGTCACTTTTTTAAATGTCGCACAAAGTTTTGGACTTTTAGTGGCACTTTTTTTTTACCACAATATCAAACAAATACTTTTGTGGCACAATTTATATGCCTCTAAAACAAAATCCTACTTACATATGCATGCAAGTTTTAACAGCACTTCATTTTGCCACAATCTAAAACAACTTTTATGACACAAATTTTGTGTCAATAAAATTGTTGTCATTTAAATATATATATTATTTTTAGTGACAAATAATTTTACAACAATAATCACAATATTCAAAAGTTGGACAAAATTGTTGATGGAGAAATCATAGTATTATAACTTCAATACTTGGTTCAATCTGAAACAAATTACAAATGTTAGAAAAAAAAACTATGTAAAAAATAACATATCCCAAATTTCAGTTTTTTACACGATGAGTTTAAAGGTTCTTGTGGATAACAATCAGTTTCATGCTTCAGAGCTTCTCGTGATATCTACCCTGCTACCATCAGCCATAGCTCAAATATTTTCTTGTGGAAATTAAACTTCCTTGTCATTATGCAAGTAATAAGTACTTAGGTGCTGCTCGAATCAACCTGTTATACCGCAACAAGTATTCAGATCCTGAAATTCAAAAAAAATGGGATCACCATTTTAATATTACAAAGAAAGTAATATTCCATAATGTGAGTTAGTTAGATCGGATTAATGGAAATTACTCCTATGGGTTGTGAGTTTGTATAAGCAGCCAGCTATGTGTTCAGCAAATGATGTGACCAGTTTTCTAATGAAGGTTTTGTGGTTGCTTTCACTTCAAAGGCTAGCAAAATGCGAGAAGGTTTTGCATAACTCTGAAAATCAAAAGTGGCATCATGCTTTAAAAGATATTAAAAGGTATGAAATACCACAATAACACCGTGGGGTCCGCTGGATACTTGTAGATAACAACATCCTTCCGTGTGATCAAGGTTCCGAATGCAGCTTGCAAATACAAAAGGAAAAGATCAACTATTATAAAAAAACAAATTGTCTTGTGTTATGCTAATGGCTTGTTGAATTTTTTAATAAACATATGAAACTACACACTCACAACTGAAAAGTATGATACCTTCTATTTGCAGCAATAACACCAAATGCAATGATTATCTGAATAATAAACAAAACCTCAGAAGAACAAACCATCAAAAGCTTTTATCACTCAATTCCTACAGCTGAGATTTAAAACTTGAAATCATAAATTGAGTTGGTTCAAATTAACACTACATAGATCCAGGGTGTCTTGAGAACAGATTAAGTATTCATGTGCTAAATTTATAAAATTATTGTGCTAAAGCATAACATATTGCATTAATTAGTCCAACAAACGTTCACAGGTAAGTGTTTATTTCAAAAACATCAGTTAGCTTGGAAACAAAACTTAGCAGGGAGCCGCAAACTTTTTGAACAACCCAACATTCAATCAATAATATATCAAAATACCAAACACACATAGACATTAACCTCATCAACAAGAAGCAAATTAAACAAGCACTGCCTCATACTCTACAAACTTAATCACGAAAAGCAAATTTAAAATGAGTTCATATACAAAGTATGCCGCAGAGCCAAATTCACTTAGCATTAATACATATTGCTAATTAAACCTAAGATTCAAGTAAAAGCATCTAAAATAGCATCAATATACTAGCTATAGAAACCAAAACAATCAAATTAATTATTTATTGGAATATAAAACAAAAATCTTGTTTTTACCTTATATTTCTCTCAACTACAAGATTATTGGTCCTGTATGATTTGTATGAACAAATAAACAGATTGAACATGTAAAAATATAGAACCCTAGGACTCAATTCTATGGGCTCCGAGAAGAGGGCTTGGAGGGGGGGGGGGGGGGTTGGGATGATCTGCGCGGAAGAGACTCTAGTCGATCCTATTTAAATTCAAATATTGTGTCGCTATTTTATGCATATTGCTATTAAAATTTAACCAACAAGTAAACAAATTTAATTAGCCAAAAATTCAAAATTAAAATTATGAAAACGAATTAAAGCACAACCCGAATTATCTCAGTAACCACCAGCCTAATTCCGATCTCCCCAATCACCGCATGACTTTATCTAAGGTTAAAATAAGCAAAGTCTGTTAATAACACTAGTCAAATAGGGTTATTGATGCTCATATAGGCTTGTTGATGGTTAAATAGAGTCATGACGCTCAATTAAGATTTAATCTGACCATTAACAACCAATTACAGTTATTGATGATCCATTAAGGCCAACACTAGTCAAATAAAGTTATTAATGTCATATAGTCATATTGATGGCCATTTGGGGTCAGTGATGCTCGATTAAGCCAATTAGAGTCAACGAGGATCATTTATGGCCATTTTGGTTAATATATGCATCTATGGAGCCATTTGAGTTATATTTAGTCAATCAAGCTCATTAATTTTTCGGTTTAGGGTGAATGATGTATATTTAAGGTTAATGGTGGCCGTTTAAGGCCATTAACAACCATTCAGGGTTAGGGTTATTGGGTAATTATGGTCATTGATGGTCATATATGGTTGTTATATATCACTCTGGATTGTTGATGTTCATATAGGTTCATTGCAGGTCGTTAAACATCATTAACAACCATTCACGGGCCATATATACTCATTAATGGCCACTTTGGGTTGATAAACACCAAACGAGTCGAGCCAATTCAAGCTTGAAAAACTAACCATGAGCCAAGCTAAAGCACTTTTAAGTTATACGAGCGTATTATTTTTTATTATTATACTTATTGTATAATTTAATACATTAACTATGTATTTATATGATAAAAGTTATAATTAAAAAATATATGTACACACACACACACACACAAACTAAGAGAACCATTGACAAATAGAGAACTTTGAGAACCATTTTAGACCACTAAAAAAAACCTCTAAAAAAATATTTAAAAAATTATAAAACAAAAAAAAAACGAAAATTTTAAAAAGTAACAAAAACAAAATTCTTATATTTCATTCCGGTTTCAATAAAAAAAACTCAATTTTTTTATAATTCGTATTATACCTATACACATATGTATACTTTAATTTAATCTCTAGTTACGTAATGTACATATATGTACATTATCATTTACCTTAAATTATACATATGTGTATAGAAAAAAACAACGTATGTGTACATATATGTACATACTATACATATATGTATAATTTAGCTACACCGAGATTTTTTTTAGAAACCGGAATGATAAATAAGAACTTTGTTTTTTTTTACTTTTTTTATTTTTGCGTTTTTTTTTGTTTGATGTTTTTTTTATTTTTGGCTTTTTTTTGTGGTTCAAAATGATTCTAATAGTTCTCAATTTCTAAAAATTTCTCATATGATCCTGATCCTATATATATAAGTTAATATATAATAAACGAACTGAACCTACACCAAACTCAAGCTTGAAAAACTACTCATATGTCAAACTCAAGCCCTTTCAAGTCAAATGGGCCATTATTTATCTATACAAACGAGGCCTAGACTCAGTCGATGCATGTTCTTAAATGGGCCTATTATTTTTTTATTATTATAACTTGTCTATAATTTATTGTAGTAACTATGTATTTTATATATTAACAGTTATTATTTATAATTATAATAAAATGTCAACCAGTCATATTATAAATTTCAGCCAAAATATTGGTAGTGTGATCAAAAAAATATAAAATCTGCTTCAGTCCATGCAGCAGCACAAGTCCCATTCTTGACAGTGTAATCAAAACGTTAGGTTAGTCTTGCAGCAGTTTCTTCAGGGGGGGAATATGTCAAGTTGTGTAGGATACCAATTGTTTCTTGTTGAGAGGTCTAAATATCTCTGTCTGGCATTTGAATAATAGATTGCAGCTTGTTTATCAATAAGCTTTAGAATAGAGCTATCCTAATGAGATGCAGCGTAAATGAAACTAATCACTATTTGTAGTCACTAGACTGATAAGCCAAAACACAATTAATAGATCAACTAATACCTGGTAGTCGAATCAAACAGAATGAATTGACGTTCTTTATACGCCGTGAAGTAATCCATCAAGAGAGGCTAATTGAATGGTTAGGTATAAACCACCAAGAAGCGAAGAACCCTGCCTGAGTTCAAACATAACATGTGTTCAAAGTTAACAATAAACAAACGGTCAAATATAAGAATGAGACGATGGAGGTCATTGCCTTTGTCATACAAGTTGGGTTAACCCGTTCAGGTTTCTGGTCATTAGGGTTGGGTTATTTGGAGATATTTTTTTCTCGTAACCCGACCCTATTAAGGTTCGGGTTTGACAGGTGAGAGGAGAAAAATCATCTATGAAAATAATTTGGGTTGTACTATATAATGAATTTCGGGTTATCTGGGTTAATCTGAACCACATTGTTTTTCAAAAATAAACCCAATACTCGACATTAATTATATTTCGGGTATTTTAGACATCTCTATGTACACGCGATTAACATGCAAGCAAAATCAATTTAAATGAAATTTAAGTGAGATGATAGTCAATCAATTATTGACGATTAAACGTAGCTATCATTGTAAAATATGGACGTATATGGCCCATTAGTCAGTTGATACACTGTGTATTATAAACAATAGTTAGATTTGATAAATTATAAAATATAATTAAATTTAAATCATTTTGAGTTAATTTCTCAACAAAAATCAATCCTACATTACTACATCTACAAAGTAACAAAAGTCCCTGTCACATAAATCGATTTCTTCGACAATTTTCCTTCTCGAATTAATCACTAATTTTCCTCCATAATTTTAAAAAGTCACTCATGTTCCCCCCTCAAAATATTCCCTCAAAACTAGTTGATTTTCGCCAACTCTCTCACCAGTAAAAATGACATACACTAGATGTCATTAAAACCTAAATTTTAGTAATACAAATGCTAAATGCTCACTAAAAATATATGCCAAGTAAATATGGTATACATAAAGTGCCATCAAATAACTAAAATTCAATGACACAAATACTAAATGCCACTAAAAGTATATGCCAAGCAAGCATGGCATACGCTAAGTGTCATTAAAACTTAGATTTTAGCAGCACAATTGCTAAGTGTCACTAAAAGGGTGTGCCAAGCAAATGTGGTATATGCAAAGTGTCATTAAAACCTAGAATAGTGGCACAACAAGTAAATGTCATTAAAAATGTATGTCACTAAATGACATTTTTTTTGTAGTGCTTCTAGAAGTAGTTTGTTACAACTGCTCTTCCATATCACGTGGGGACCATGCGCGTGATGAGTCCCTTGTGTTGCCTGCGGGTTCCTCCCTCAGATGCTCAATGATAACCCGTGGGTTGTGATGGACCTGCGAGGTGCGTCATTGGAACCGCGGGTGACTTTGTTAGTCTTCATCTTACTATCATGACTGCAAGTGTTCTGGTCCGCGGGTTACTCCCGCGGATGTTCACCGTAATCCGCGGGTTGTGTTAGGGATCCGCGGGTAGTTTTACTACCCTACCCCTATAGTATATTAGAGAATACGAATTTTCAAGAGTTGATTTACAATGTCGATCCGAAGAAGTGATAGATCACTTTGCTTTAATATATTTGTTTTATTTATTGTTAACAATTATTAGTGATTCTTGGAAAATTATGATATATAACAACCATTTTTTTAATACTTTATGGCAACCGAAATCTTGGAGAAGGCCATGATGGTAATAAAACAAAACAAAAACAAAAAAATAGTTACATATAGTAATTAACAGAACTAGTTTATTTGTTAAACAATCATACCAATATCATAGAAAATGATAATTCAATAAATTATACATAATATATTTTCCGAATTCATTAATAAATTATTCTCTCTGTCTTGAATTAAGGATTACAAGCATGGTTTAATGGTTATCTCTTAAACTTTATGTATAGGTTTTGTGAGATTTTCTCTCTTAATTTTGGTTTTCCATGAAGTAGAAAAAGAGAATAAAAAATAAATAGATCTCAGAATTTTCACTTATAAAGATTTTTAGTCAAAGCTTAGTTTAACTGGCCAAGGACCAATTGTATGAATGCAGACTAGCTACACATATAACGCGGTCTAGTATATGTAAGGGATTAGCTTTGGTTTCTATATAATTTAACCCAAACTGAATTTTTAACGGTTAATTCGGATCACTGACATGCCACTGACCCATCCGATAATCTTCATTCCACTCTTAGGAAAAAAGCCTCTGGCCCAGCCTGAATCCTTTCTTTCTTGTCTCAAAAGTAACTTGAACTGAACCCAAGACCTCTCCATTTTAAATTAAAGTCTTTGGATACTTCACTCTAATTAATTGGAGAGATCATCGGCTAACCAAAAGTGATTTTAGCTTTTAAGTAAAAATCAATATAGTCAAAGTTTTAACATAAAGTAATGGTAAAATGATCTTTCTAAGTTCTATCGACTGATTTTGATAAAATATTTAAATACATATAACATTTAAATTATGTCAAAAGAGATATACTTTAAACATTGGATGCATACATATGGCGTAAAAAAAATGATATATTAAAATCTCTAGTTAGTTATGTCCGCTAATTTCCTAATAGAATTAGTTAATTTCTAGCTGTTATACAATCATCGATCAAGACACTATAAAAAGTTGTTTCAATTAATTACGCATAGTATTTTGAATTTTATTAATAAACATCAGATGTTATTGCATAAAATAGATACATTATATCGATCATATATATTGTAAGGCCCCGAACTCCAAGAATCCCACAGTTGGTATTCATTCAAAACACTCGTAAAAATATTTAAACTTAAAACTGATTCATTTCATTAAAATAAACAATTCAGAGTATAATTCAGCGGAAAATATAAATAATAACATAAGTTCCCAAAACCCGAGAATTTTGCCCAAAATTAACATAGTTATATTTAAATAAAAATTTTCAAAAATAATTGTTTAATAGTAAAACTTCAATTCCCGTATGCCCTTCACCGTCCAAGTAGCTTCGTGCACGTCCAAGCGATAAGGCATCCTCTTCCTAACCTGAAACTCACACTAACATGCACACAAAGTCAGCTTAAGCTGAGTGAGTTCAAGTTTTAAGTAAATAATATCAGTAAACAATAGTTATGATAGTCATACCAAAAGTTTTTAACAAGTAAAAGGGTGTATCCATCAAATCATCATTTCTGAAAACTAAACATCCTCATACATACATATACAAAATGTATATGTAAACATCCTTTCAATTACATCTCTATATATATCACAGTATATATATAGCATCCACGTATAACATCAGGGTCGAGCAAACGTACAACCAACACACGTAACATCAGTGCATGCAAACACAAAGTAGGCATACACAACATCAGTAGTCGAAACGACTACAACATCGCCAGATATAGGCCAAGAAATAATGTATATATATATATATATATATATATATATATATATATATATATATATATATATATATATATATATATATATATATAACATCCCAAGGCCTACCATATGCTAGCAAAGCCTATATAAATTCGTTTAAAACCTTTCACCATGTAAGAAAACACTTAGGTGTGCATGCTAGCCCAAAAGTAAAAAGAGTAAAAAGGGCATCATGAACTCACCTGAAATCAATCGAACACCTTCAACGAGCTAGAAAATTCCTAAGTGCACGATCACAAGCAAGGGCCTATAAATTATACACAACACGTTACTAGACTAGACCGTAAGAACACTCTTGCCTAATGGGCCGTTCAAGCCCAACACTTTGGCCCAAGGCCCAACCACTTGGCCCAAGGCCCAAGGACAATCAATTCGGGTCTAATGCGCGTGCAATAAACCTTAAAACCATTTGTTAAACGAATCAGCCCCGAATGGACCAAATTCCATTTTAAATCTTTTCATTCGTCAAGATTATGTCACCCGAGTTGATAGGGTTGACGGTTACTTTTTACAACTCTTATTTTGCCGTTTGAACGAAAATTCGCGCACCGCCGACTCGATTGACGAAGCACTAACCACAATAGCCCCGAGCATCAAAAAAATAATTTTTCCACAGCCCTTAAACCCCCCTAGGGCTGTACAAACTGATTCGGTCGGTCACCCGATCAATTAACGCATCAAACTCAACAATTTGCAATTCTACACCCGAAAACCCTAGTTTTCGAACTAAAATCGATTGACCGACCTAAACAACTCCAATGACCATGAAATTTTAATATGATGTAAATGCCATACCTGGGGATCTTTCTACACCGGAAACTCTAATTTTTATCCACGGGAAGTGGGTCAATTACACATTGGCCGAAAATCTGTCCAACGAAAAGTTTCAACAAAATTGAGCATCAAAACGATTAGGGGTGAACAAAAAGAGTGTTGGGGTTTGTAGTACATACCTTGAACTACTTCTAGGAGCTTGGAATCGATCAAAAAGTCGAAACACGGAAGGGAGGGGGTGGCTGGAAGGGGCCGATCGCAGCAGCAGCTGTGGTTAGGGTTTAGGTTTTTTGTTTAATGTTATATCATAAAACATTTTCATCTAGCCCCCGAAATTTAATAATAATGCAACTTGGAAGAAATGTTAAGCGATTAGACATACTGGGATGACGTAAAGGCCTCCAAGAAACGTCGGATAAATCCCGATAATTATACATACTCTACAAGCTTTAATTCTTGAAACCGGAATCAACGGGCGTTACATATATGATTTCATACATCATAGTTATTTCTTAATAATTTTTATACATGTTTTGAGAAATTATCTCTCTTAATTTTACCTCTCTATAAATTAGGATAAGGACATAGAATTTTAATAATAAAGATTTTTATTGATCGAAATAATTTATAACATTTTTATATTTCTCTATAAATATCATAACCGGTTTTTAATATTTTCATTAACTCAAATCATTCTCTAGCTTCTAATAAACTCAAATCGTTCGTTCTCTTTTGGTACTTGACGATCATGGTAATTAGCTTTCTTCAACGTCTTTTTCGATTGTTGTTTTGTAATTAAATTAAAACTGTTAGATTGATTGGTTCATTGATTGATGAAGGGCGTGCTTATATTGTAGGCAACTTGCTCAGCAGTTGCGGTTACATTCGTTCTTAGTCTCGTAACCATCGAATCCATGGTTTTATTGCAACCTCAAAATTTTTTTGCTTATCCTTTACGTCAAACTGTTTTGTAGTAAACAAAAAATTTTGAGGTTGCAACAAAACCATGAATCCGATGATTATGAGACTTAGAACGAATGTAACCGCAACTGCTGAGCAAGTAGCCTACAATATTAAGCACACACTTCATCAATCAATCAACCAATAAATCTAACTGCTTTAATTTAATTAACAAAACAACTTATCGATTGAGGAGGATCAGTTTTTCTCTAATCATATGAAGTCGGGTAAGTATTTTGATCCCGTAGCCATTGCACGCAAACAATCATTTTTATTTTTGGCGTTTCGGGTTTTTGTTATGTTGGCCTGGTGTTTCTTGTTGAAGAAGCAGCTTGTTAAGCTTATGTATTTAATGTATTTAATGCTAGTGTAACCCCAAATTTGGGTTCATATGAATTAAACACATTTGAGTTGGGCTTCGTTTATGTGGATGGTCCGGTCCATCTAAGGGTTTTGAGCACTACTCGATATGCTTTCTTTAAAGACCATTGTGTTGTGTACGTACTTTACTCTTTTATACAAGTAGGGGTTGTGTTTGGTTAGGACTTAGGACTATTATCTAGCTATACTTTTTGTAGCCAGTTGCTCGCTTATGATTTCTAGATGTGATATGGTCTTTTATTTTGGACCTCCCAAAGGTTGTTTTGGGACTTTGTGGTGCACAAATCAGGTATTAAAAAAAACCGGGTTTGGGTATGGAACCGGGTACGGGTATGATCGGGTATTAGAAAATCGGGTATTAGTAATAACTGGGTCGGGTTCGGGTCCGGGTATTGGCCTGAAAAACCATACCCTATGTACCGGGTCCGGGTCGGGTATTGAACCGGGTTTTCAATACCCGAGTATTTAAATACCCTATTTTCGTCGGGTATTTGAATACCCTATTTCTGGTTATTAAAAAAACCAATTTTCTGCAACATTCTTCTGTTAACGGGCCTACTTTGTTTTTTTTTATTATAACTTCATTTTTTTGCATACAAACTTCAAAGTTCATTCAAACATATGTAAATAACCAAACAATGATATTAAAAAACATATATTTTATGTGTTTTAAATTGTTGTTTGATATATCAAAAGACGTTGCTCTAAACAAAATATTTATATCAAATACGTGCTTAAAAAAGATCCATTGAAGAACGGCTATAGATCTGTGGGTAGCCACACAACCATTGTCAAGTGCCACACAGACACATGTGCACAAACACTAATATCAGGTATGAAAAAAAAATCCAGTTCGGGTATGCAAAAAACCCGGTTCGGTTATGCAAAAAACCCGGGTTTCGGGTATAACTAGATCCAGGTTTCGGGTATTATCGGGTTCATATCGGGTACGGGTTCGGGTTTGGGTTTCAGTATTGAAAGTCATACCCTATCCGTACCCTACGGGTAGGGTCTGGTTCTGGTTCGGGTATAAAAAACCTGGGTTTAAAAAAACCGGTTCCGGGTTTTTTTTTCGGGTCCGGTGCACCTCTATTTTGGGTGTCATCAGGTAGGTTGCTCGGTGGTATGCCCCTTAAATCTTGTAACTTCTTTTTCATTTATATATTTTGTCCGGCAATATTGCCCATTTACCCAAAAAAAATAAGTAAATAAATAAAAAATAAAATAAAATTACAAGCGAATATGAATCAGAATGCATACAATCGATAATAAGATGGATACAAATTTCAAACATTACCAAGAATAACGATTAACAATGGAAAACATGAAACCAAGGGCATCCCAGGCTTCAAAATGACGAAATAGTTAAGCTATTCGAATTGTACTTATGTGTGCTAATAGAAGTTTCCAAAAATGTTGTAAATTGTGATAGCCACAAAACTAATGTAAAGTATTTTAGTGTATTTGAATGGTTCAACAAAACCATGAAGGCAGAAACTTGTTGCTTGGGTCCACAAGTACAACTTCAAAGGACTTTTGAAAGCATATTACAAGAAAAATTAAGGTTGGGACTCCAAGAGCATTCTCAACCCATCAACATCAACATAAGAAAGCAGTCTCTCCAAGATCTATAATGAAGATTAATCAAAGATGAATCAAGATCAAGCTAGCAATTATGAGAAATACAAGTGTAGCCTAAGGGGTTGTGTAAGAATTACATACATATTCTAGACATATATAAATATACAAGTATTATTATTATTATTATTATTATTATTATTATTATTATTATATCAGTTAAGTTAGTCTAAAGGGTCAACATAGTTGAGATTCAGGTAATGCTGAGCTAGCCGATGGATGAAGTAGGGGACTAACGATTAATCTAGATTAACAGGGATTAATCGGATTGAAATTTATATATGAATTTCAAATATACGTATATATATCAAATTTTATATATAAAATTTTCAGTTATGACGAAATAACGATTAATCGACGTCTAGACGGGATTTTTACTTTCATGGATTCATGGATGGCCCAATCACCACCTCTATAACCAAATCTAAACTAGTATGGTATGCATGAATAATAATATATAGGTTTATTCTACATCTATTTTCTGACTACACTCCATAGAATTTTTTACAATTATATATAATAATAATTATACTGCAAGTTCTCTCCTTTACAATCCAATTCCACAACAAACCTAGATTGGAAATCCAACAAAACATACTACTTTTTTATACTCTTGATTCCATTCATAGAGGCTAATCCAAAGTACAAATATTTACACTATTTTCCTCCACATTAGAAATTAAACCCCATACACCAAAATATCACAAATCAGAAAAAAGTTAACATTAAGACACTAAAGATTGTACAAAATCAGCCACTTGAATCCTTAACTGGATCCACCCGATCACCATGGCCATCGCCACACGTACAGCAAACGAACCGTGCGGGCACCACGTCACAATCAGGAATACCAGCACACCGAGTATGCTGTCATACACCGCATACATCACATGCCAACATCCTCTCACCATCATCATCTTTCGCCCCGCAACTACAATCTAAAGTCCATGTTTCCTCGCCTCGTTCCATTCTAAACCGACTTAACCCGCTCTTCCCTAAACACTTCCCGACCACATTGACCGTCGTGTTTGACCCAAGCATAGCCTTGATTTGGGTGGACTCATATACACCTCTATATCCAACAACCTCTTCCGCTTGAAACCGTCTTAAAACCAAATAAACTTCTTGAAACGCTTTCGATGCTTCAAGTTTAACGTCATAAACAGTCGCATTAGCAGGAACGATTATATGCTCGGCTGGCGGGTTTATAACATTCTCTTCGGTTTGTTCATCAAGTTCGGGTTTACACGACAATATTAACGAACCCGGGTTCGCCTCTAAAAAGGACCTTTCAGGATGGTAATTCTTCACGAACTGCTTGCAATCGAGAATCATCGTAGCTGAATTTACCATTTTGTCCCTCATTGTGAAAGGCATAAAACTTACCATAAGCTGAGGATGAAGTAAAGCTTCATATAAGTATTTTAAATCTCTCATTAACGTATCTTCAGATGGGCAACTTGTAACCGAGCCTATATTACTGGCATTGCTCGAATCTGGTTCAAGCCGGTATTCTATAAAACCCGAACCTGGATTGGACCGAGCGTTAACCACCAAACCATCACTCGCTCGTTTCCCTTTAAGTTCTTTGAGACAATAATCCAGAAGCTCGGGGCGGCCCACTTTACAAACCGCCCCACGTAACGAACCCCAACTAACCCAACCAGACCCGCTAACTGCTTTCAACACTCTAAGCATTGCTTCCTCGACACGAACAATGTCACCCATATCCCAAACACAAAACACCCTCGAATCACTTAATCGAACCCTTTTGGTGGTCCAATAATCGCCACCCATTGTCCGGTTTTTGTTGGCATCATGTAACAATGTAGTTAAGCAACGAAAAAGATCTCTACTTGTTACAAGTTCTTGGCTCGAAAGCGATTGGTAAAACGAAACCATGTCGTTTAAATGTGTTCTCGGTTTACCTGCTTTTACCGATAGCATAGATAATGGCATGTTCGCTAATGTTTCGATAGCATTATTATACGCTTCGTAACTAATGCCATAACTTCCACCACCAAACTTGTAACCCCAATCACCATACCACGGGTGACCCTTAATTACCGAGTGAAGCAACCGAAACTCTAAACCGTATTTCTTTGACACATCCATAACACTCACCTGTCTAACACCAAGAGCTCTACAAAGACGGTCCCAGAAGTCCATAATATGACTCCCGGACAGGAACCACGAGCCGCCTTCTCGGCCATTGACTCGGAGAATATGACCATAACCGTTCATATGAACCACACCATGTAACAAATGGTTGGTGTGATCCAACTGATTGTATAACCAATCCTCAATGTCTTCTGTTTTCATGACATGGTTACATGACTTGCACCTGCAAATGTTTATAACTTTTAACATAACTTATATGTTGTATAATATCATTTTAAAGCCTTTAAGTTTGTGTTTTTTGGATCAGACCTTGAATCAGATAAATGGACCAAAGCACCACAACCAGCACATGGCTTGTTGCCACTAATTGAAGTGCCATCACTCTTTATAATGAAATGGTACCTCTTTCCACATACTGGGTTCCCACTCCATCCTGCATATATGGATTATGAAGTATATTGATGTAAAGTCATTGTTACATAGAAAAAAGTAATAAGTAAATAAATTCGGTTCAGATTTATAAAATCACAAACCTAAAATGTCAGTTTTATTCCGTTTTTTTTCGATTTCAGGCACACCAAGTTTCATATTTTAAAATCCTTAAACAGACTAATATATCAAATTAAATGTTAAAACATTATTATTATTATTACTATTACGACTAATTAATGCTTATTAAATAATTACCTAACTTTCTGTCAAGCCAGCTGTCAATTAAATTCGTTTAGATATTTCCAAAACAGAAAAAAAAAGGAAAAAAAAAAAAAAACACAACTGAGATCGACAAATCAGTCAAGCCAAATGAACTCACCAACAACTCGACACTGATCGCAATACACCGATCTAGATCTCATCACATCTTCCTCGACCACATCCAAACACACATCACCATCAAACAACACCTGCCACGTCAGCAAGTGTTGAACCAACGACGATGGCGGCTGCAAGGCATGTCGGAGCAAAAACCCACGTAAGGTTAGCCTGAATGGTCTCGTTGCCAGAATTTCACCGGTCGGAAAAGTCAAAAAGTTAGTGGTTACTCTACGCTTCATCTTTTTTAGCGGACGGCCGTTAACTACCATTATTATTTTTTTAATGGGTAATTTGAGAACAAGGGTTTGAGTTAATGGAGTGGAGTTGGTTTAGGATGGAAGAGAGGGTCAATCGCTAATTCTTTTTCAGTAATTTTTGAGAATTTGTTGATAGATGTACTTAAAAATAATGAAACCTGTGTTTTGCGGTGGGGGCGTATGAGATGCTGGCGAGGACGTATTTATAATAGGTGGATCGTTGGATTTTATAGCGGAAATAAGAAAGTCACATCGTTAACAAGACGTGTGATAACTTTATTAAAGGTAGATTTAAAATTATTAAACAAATAAAGGAGTCAGAAGCGTGAAATGTTTAAAGAAAAGAGTTATTAACATGAAAGATCGGTATGATAACTTTATTAAAGTTCGGGTTAAAAATGCAAACTGTTGAAAAAATAATGAATAAATACACAATTTAAATTGCTATATTTAGAATATAAATTTTTGTTTAGATCTTTGCTTTTAATTGTTGATAATATTTTATTTTGTGTAGTGAGAAAAAAAAACAGAGATTTAATTAAATAGAAATATAAGTCTTCAGTTTTTTTTAAAGGCCAAATATATATGAAAGGGAAAAAAAGGCATCTCATAAATAGATGAGAGCCCAACACAAATACAAACATTCAAACAAACGGAAACATAAATTTAAAACTACTAACCACCCAACCAACAAAGATACTCCAAAACATTACAATGGAAAGCTAATAAGTCTTTAGTTACATGTTTAAAGTCTTAATTGTGAAAACTGTATCTTTAACTCATTTATGGTGTGTTCAGTAGGAGGTAATGGAACGGAGGTGTAATGAATTAAGTGAAGGAATGTAATAGACAAAGGAATTAACTTAATCATTACCATTCATTAGTCTTGTTTGGTTAGCTTATGAAATGGAATGAAATGGAAAGTTCTGTTTGAAACTGCAATGAACTACAATGATACAGAATTATGGAACTTCATTAGAGATGGTCCTTATGTTCCTAATGACACAACAGGGAATAATCAAGTGCTGGAAAGACAAATGAAGCAGAGGGATGACAAAGCCCTGTCCATGTTGAAGTTAGGTTTATCTTGGGAGATTCTAACCAGTGTGAATCATCACACTAATGCCAAGGCCATGTATGATGTTGTTGTGGAGATGTTTGAAGGAAATGTTGAGCTAAGAGACATCAAGAAGGATAGATTGAAAAAACAGCTTGACAGATTATAATTCAAAGATGGTGAGAGGCTGAAGTCAGTTTTACAAAGATTTATGGCAATAGTGAATGAACTCAGAACAACAGATCTACAGATCTCTTACTTTGACTTAAACAAGAAATTGCTCACATCTTTATCTGGTGAATGGTACACTGCAAGTATTCATCAGAGAGAAAGAAAACTTTCCCAACTTTAAGTTGGATGATGTAGTTTCATTTCTGCAAGCTGCAGAGCATGAGATGATAGGAAATCACATTTTATAGGAGGAAAAGCCTAGCTTTTCAATGACTAATGCACTAGTAGCACCTTTGGGTAATCTATCAACAAGATCTCAACAGTTGCACCCAATTATTGAAGAACCATCAGAAACAAATTCAGGGTGTGCATCAAGCTAGCAGAGATTCAATATACAAATGATAGAAGATAATGACAGTGCATCAACTGCAAGTGGACATCCTCCATATGTTCAGAACTCAAGCCAAGGACTCAGGATTTGTTCTCCATGTGCACTGACTCTTACAATACCTTTGTGGCAAAGAACTTGATTCATACAAGTGTTGTGCAAGAAGATCTAGAAAATTGATGTAGATGACTTAGAAGACATGGATCTTAAATGGCAGGCTTCTATGTTGGCAGTGAGGAGTAAGAGGCTGTACAATAGGACAGGAAGGTCGACCTTCTCTTAACCTAATGATAGAATTGGATTTGACAAATCAAAGCCAATTTGCTACAACTGTCAACAGCCAGGACACTTTGCCAGGGAGTGAAATCTTCCTAGGCAGTTTGGTAATCAAGTGAATCAAGCCCCACTCTATCAGAATCAGCAGAATTATCAACAAAGGGTCTGTCACACCCCAACCTAAGGCGGAAATGCCGGGGCATGATCCAATTGCTCACATCTCGAAGATACTATCATATATAAAATGTGACAATATCTAATTAATTATTTAATTCGAATAATACACAATATTCAAATACAACAATACAATTCAAATAAATAAATACAATCAATTAAATTTAAGTTTGTCTTCAATATAACCCTAAGGTCTTTCTAAGTGTCCATCCTTCAACTCAAGCAACCTGCATATGCGTAGAAAATGGATTTTGGTCAACAACACATGTTGAGTGAGTTTACCACCAGTTTGCAATAAAATAAGGATAATATAATAAATAAGCAAAACGTAATAAATGCGGCAATGAAATCAAACCATAAGCAAATAAGTTGTCGATTAAACCATTGTCAAGCGAATCGGGCGCCGGTAAATCAACCATAAGCATATAAGTATAAGACCGTTGTCAAGCGAATCGGGCGGTGGTCAATAGAATGAGAACCCTCTCCAAGGGGATATGTCAAACGAATCAATACAATAACACATAAGCACATAACAAGTAGATTTGATTAATCACACACAATTACACGTTTGCTATTTTTGATATGTATGTATATATAGATATGTATGTATAGTATTATATACGCATATGTCCCCAAAACGTTTATGAAAAATCGAGTAAAATAGGGGAATGATAAAACTCACCTGATCGATTAAGCCAAATGGGAATGTTTACTACAAGTAAGTGGAAATCACGCTCTTCGAGAATTATCGACAAGAATCCTAATTAAATAATATAATATTATGAACGAATTAATAATGATGTAGTACGTTTAACGAATTTAGGATTTCGATGTGGATTGAGTTACAATTAAGATTAGTATGTTATAGATTGAACGATTAATCTCTACGGATTATTGTCATTATTTAATTATAATAACCATTGTTTGTTATAATTGAACTTATAAATAATTAGTTTAAATAAATATAAGTTAAGATCTATTATAATAATAATAATTGTTTAAATATATAATTATAGTAAAATTTATATCTTAAATTCCTTAACGAAACCCGATGATAAAAATATAAACACATTTTAACACGTTAAATACGTTTATTATGATTTTGTTTAAAACCAATATATATATATATATATATATATATATATATATTATATACATACACACACACACACACACATATATATTTAATACATAAATATGAGTAAATTTATAAAGACGTTTTAACGGCAAAAATATTAATATTGGTGTCGAGTTTTAATAAACTAATATTGGTTTATTATAAATAATACATATATATATATACACAAAAAATTTGTAACGAAGCTAATTGACACGAAACTTTTATTTTATGAGGTCGGTGTGAATAAAATATTGTTTATTTAATATTTAATATTAATTATAATATGTTATAAGTAATTAAAACCAATTAAAATCATCAAAATAAAAATTTACCAAAAATATATGGCCGCCCGGGACTCGAACCCGCGCCTATGGCCGGTTCAACGTATTAACACACACACCCTAGCCATCTGTGCTAGGGTGTCAGTTGATTAATGAATGCAAACGGTTATTTATATACAGAAACAATTAAAACAAATTGATTAAGAACCCTAATTCATCAATTGCTTAATCTGTTCATCTTTCGTTTAATTGATGTTAGGGCTTGTGTTTATCGCTGTTATACGAACAATCTGCATAGTTTAATTACCTCTATCCCTGATGAAATCAGGGAGAACGACGAAGCCTGTAGCCGCGCAAGAAGGAGAATCGAATTGACGGTGACAGCCACAATCAACACAATTAAGTTTAGGGGTTATGATGGTAGAGTTATATAGGAGGTGCAGACGTGTTTAATTGGTTTTTGATAAACCCTAAGTTATATAATTAGTTTTAGGTTATGACGGTTTGGTTCATAATCAAATTCGTATCGTCTTGATCTTGTTTTCCTAATTAATTACATCGGTTTGGCCGATTATGGCAAGGTTAATCATAAACACAATCCAATTCCTAACTTAGATCATTAATTTAGGCTCAAGTAAGTTAAACGGGTACGGGTTTCCGGTTATCGAGTCTTGCTCCATGAGTTACGGGTCCAGGTCCAAAAGATGATAAATTTGATTTACAGATTTTGCAGTTTAATCCCCGGGAATTTCAGGTGGAAACAATAGATGGTTAAAGATTAGTTTTTGGACTAAAAATGAACATTTTCTAAAGTTAAACATATATTAAATAGATATATAAGTAATTATAAATTTTATATTAATGTCTCGATAAATGTGCTTACTTTTCGTTGTTTAAAATTTTCCGAATGTAAAACGGGTCGGGTCATGAGTACCAAATGCAGGTTCGGAAAATCCGGGATGTTACAGGGTCCAACTAGTGAATCAAAATCCTTATCAACAGAATGGGCAACAACAACAGACCCAACAACAAGAAGAAACAATCAATTGCAGATTCAAGGAACTGTTAATGCCACAAATCAGAATAGGGATCAGGGTAACGTTGCAGTGACTATGATTCCACAAGATGGGGACATTGATTGAAGTAATCATGCTGCTAATATGGAAAAAGCCAATGTTGCTTACATGGCTAAAACCAATGAAGTTTGGCAATCTTCAAACTCACAGGTACCTACTGAACTATCTACTTCTGATCTTTTGATTATTATTGATGATCTTAATAGAGAGATTGAAAAATTGTTGGAAGAAGAACACTTACAAATGGCAAAGTTTCCTTTGAGAATATGTTGCATGTGGAGGGCTTATAATACAATTTGTTAAGCATTTCTCAGGTGTGTGATAAAGGATATAAAGTTGGATTTGATGATGCACGCTGCTTCATCTTAAAACCTGAGTTTATCATTCCTCCAGACATGATCATGATGATGGCACCTAGAAATGGTAATCTATATGAGCTAAGAATGAAGAATGCAATTTCAAGAGGTGGATCATGCTTTGTGTCAAAAGCAACTGAAAATGAAACAAGAATGTGGCACAGGAAGATGTGTCATGTGAATATGAAGAATATGAACAGACTTGTAAAGGGAGAGCATGTAATTGGACTTCCCAAAAAGGAATTCAAGCTGGATGAAAAATGTTCTTCATGCATTAAAGGCAAACAACACAAATCATCATACAAGACCAAATTAATAAACTCAATTGAAGAAGTGCTGGAATTGCTTCATATGGACCTGTTTGGTCCTGTGAGTGTTCCTAGCACCGAGAAGAAGAGATTTTGTCTTGTGATCACTAATGATTACTTAAGATTTTCATGGGTGCTCTTTCTTGGAACTAAAGATGAAACTGCTGAGCTGATCAAAGCCTATGTGCTAAGAATGGAAAACCAATTGGAGAAGAAACTAAAGGTGATTAGAAGTGACAATGGCTCAGAGTTTAAGAATGGAGTAATGGATGAATTCTCCACTTCAAAGGGAATATTTCAGCAATTCAGTGCTCCTAGAACACCTAAACAAAATGGTCTTGCAGAGAGAAGGAACAGAACTTTGATAGAAGTTGCAAGGACAATGATTGCTGATGCTTATTTGCCTGTCACATTTTAGGCAAAATCAATCAACACTGCATGTTATGTGCAGAGCAGAGTTCTATTGAATAAGTCTCACAACAAAACACCATATGAAATTTTATTCAAAAGGAAGCCATATGTGAAGTTTTTGAAACCTTTTGGATGCAAGTGCTCACTGCTGAATATCAAGGATAACCTGAACAAGTTCCAATCCAAATCATTGGAATGCTTCTTTGTCGGATATTCATCACAGTCTAAGGCTTACAGAGTATATGTGAAAGAGCACATGTGTGTGATTGAGTCATCTGACATTGTCTTCAATGAAAATTACTTCAACAATGTAGATGGTCCAAGTTGACTTAGAGAAAAGATTTTGATGAAAGATTGCTCAAAACAAGTGTTCCTGAACCTGTTAAACAACAAAAGATAGATTTGGACAGGTTATGGTCAAAAGTAGCTAACAATGAAGGAGAGTTTGAGTTTGAGAATAATAGGAATGAATTGAATGAAGATGCATTGGTTGATCCAGAAACTCAAACTAAAAGTCCAAATGTTGAAGCTCATGGACTGGAAAGTGATACATTACAAGAGAATGGAGAGGCTTCTGTGAATGAAGAAAATGGCAATCAAGACATGTTTCAATCTTTGTTTGATTCTCTACAAATTTGAAGCAATGAAGCCTCTACATCAGGTCAAACCAACAACTTAGAATCCGCTCCAAATGAAGATGAGAACCAATTTGAAGAGCATGATCTTAATATCTCAAATTTGGATATAGAGATTGTGGCAGATTCTATAGTTCAGACAACAACTTAAAGAAACCATCCTATTGAGAACATCATTGGTGACTTGCATGAAAGAGTGACAAGAAGTTCTTCAGAAAGGGCTAACATATGTCTATATGCCTGCTTTCTCTCCCAGATTGAACCAAAGAATATAAATCAATCTTTTAAAGACAACAGCTGGGTAGAAGCTATGCAAGAGGAGTTGGCTCAATTCAGAGACTTGCATGTGTGGGACTTAGTGGATAAGCTCATAGGGAAATATGCAATTGAAACTAAATGGGTTTTCAAAAACAAGAAGGATGAGAGGGGAATAGTAATCAAGAACAAAGCAAGACTAGTGGCTCCGGGATGCTTACAAGAAGAAGGGATGGATTTTGAAGAGGTATTTGCACCAGTAGCTAGGTTAGAAGCAATAAGAATATTTCTGGCTTATGCAGCATCCACGAATATAAAAGTCTATCAAATGAATGTGAAATCTGCCTTTCTGAATGAGAAGATAGATGAGGAAGTTTATGCCACACAGCCTCTTAGATTTGAAGATCCAACCTATCCTCACGGAGTTTATAAATTGAGCAAAGCACTCTATGGACTACATCAAGCTCCAACGGCTTGGTATGACAAGCTCTCAAATCATCTGTTAGATAATGGTTTTTGTAGAGGTGTAATAGACAAGACTTTGTTCTACAAGAGTTTGAAGAAAGATCTGCTATTGGTTCAAGTATATGTTGATGAAATAATCTTTGGATCAACCAATGAGCAGATGTACAAAGATTTTGAAGCTATTATGAAGTCAAAGTACAAAATGAGTTCCAATGGGTGAAATGAACTTCTTTCTTGGACTGCAAGTGCAACACAAAGCCATGATGAAAAGGGGGAGCCGGTGGATCAACATGAATACAGAGCCAAGATTGGATCTCTCATGTACTTGAGAGCATCAAGGCCCGACATTATGTTTGCAGTTTGTGTTTGTGCAAGGTTTCAAGCCAATCCAAAGGTTTCCCACATGTTACCTGTGAAAAGAATTTTCAGATACCTCAAGGGTAAACCAGATCTAGGAATATGGTATCCAAAGAACAGCTCATTTGACTTGATGGCCTTTACAGACAGTGACTATGATTGTTGCAATATGAGCAGAAAATCAACTTCTGGTGAATGTCAATTTCTGGGAAACAGACTACTGTCATGGCAGTGCAAGAAGCAAACTACAGTGTCAATTTCAACTGCTGAAGCTGAATACATTGCTGCATCTGCTTGCCGTGCACAGGTTTTGTGGATTCAAAACCAACTACTGGATTATGGTCTGAATTTCCTACTCACTCCTATTTTCATTGATCATACTGCTGTAATGTTCATAGTTAAGAATCTTGTTCATCATTCTAAAACAAAACACATTGAAATCAGACATCATTTCATTAGAGTCTGTAATGAAAAGGGACTAATAGAAATGAAAAGGGTTGAAACCAATGACAATTTGGCTTACCTACTCACCAAACCTTTAGATAAAACCAGATTCAATTTTCTATTAAAGTCCCTAGGATTGATAGATGATGATGAAGTCTTATTGATGATTTGTGTTCAAATTGCTTGTATGACTATCTGTTGAATGTTTAATGTTTTGAATGTATGAAACAGTTGTGTGTGATTGACTGACTAATCTTCGCTTACTTGATTGTGATTTTCTTGACAATTATGTTTAAGTGTGCATAACTGCTTGCATGATGAAAATTGCTGCTTAGAAACTAAGTATGAATCATCTGTTTTGAAAGGAACATTGTTTTGGAAGAATGATTCAACTTTCTGGTATGTGTGTGTGCTTAAGTGATACTCATTTACTAAGTGTGACTGTATCTGTTTATATGAGTCATGAGAGTGTTTGAAAATGTTTGTTAGTCAAAATAGATCATTTTCAAAAGACAAATTTGTTTTAAATATAATATGAATGGAATATTCAAAATGGTGTTTTTTAAAACAAATTAATGATTTTTGACATAAGCAAACTGTTTTGGTGATCTCATATGAGATGTGATAAGATTATTCGTTCCAAAGCTTTATAGAAGCTTAAGAGATTTTTAAATAGAAATTATATCCAACCAATGGAAAACGATAGAAAATTAATTAAGTCATATAACACATGAATTATCTATATTACATATAAAACAAATTAGGAGTAGAAAATAGTAATTAATCAGTTTTTTTGTCTTTTTATGGAGACGTTAAATTGAATGTTGTATTTATAACCAACCACCAGTGCTTAACACCTTCTCCGACGACGTTCTCTCTGCCGGAGAATGATTGAGAATGTTAATGGACAGCCAATTAATCATCAATTCAATGTCCATCCGTTTGAATTGAATCCTCAAGGTATATATGCATTTGTAGTTTCTATCAGAAACTTTGTTTGCTTATGTGTTTAATTATTCGTGTAATTTGCAAATTGATACACCATTGATTGAAGTTTCTCTTCTCAGTGCTGTTCGATTCTTCTACCTAGTCTCATTATTGTTAGGGTTTTGATGTTCAATTTGATCTAGATCTTATTTTATATGCTTTCACAGGAACTTACATGCTTAATAGGTGCTGGCATCAAAGCCCCACGGATTACCTTTAACAATCTCTTTTTTTATCAGTTATGGTTTCATAATTTCATCTGTAACCTAGGGTTTTTAGTCTGATGATTGTTTTCATGCTAAACTAACTTGTATTTCAGTCTAAAAAGTGTAGAATTAGAAGATTCAATTGCTTAGAAAAAAGCTGTCAATTTGTTTTTTGCTTAGATGGTCAAAGTTTTTTAGTTATCTTCTATTAGATGAAGTAATAGGCAGTTTGTAGCTATTTATGCTATTAATCCACCTTTCTATTGAATTGAGCTATATCATGTTTCATGTTATTAAAGTTTCTACTCTATTGTCCATTGCAACTTATTAATCTCTATCCTTATGTAGAAGGTTTTTTTTTTGTTGAAGTGCTGCTATAAAAGTATTGTCAACTTGGGCCTTATTCTTGAGTTTTGTATGGTTCAGTTAGAGAGACAAGGTCAATGGCATGCTGTCACTTGATCAGGAGCATATAAAGATGGCTCCCCTCGCCTTGTCAGACATGGAATTGGGATTAATGTACAGGTACACACTAATCCGTTTGTTTTCATTGACAGAAGTTCACAACTGTTATTATTTACTTTATACTACAATTTTCATTTTGAAGGCTTCTGTGGAACTACAAGGTAACAAAGGAATGTGGCCACTAAGATCTGTCACAGATGATGTCAATGACACAATTTTGGTTAGTTTTATTAACAAAACTCAACATTAGCAATCAAGTATGAAGTATGAAGACAACCTTGAGGAAACTGAATGAGGACTTTAGTTCACAAGTACAAACATTTACTTGTCATGATGTTGTGTATAATATACTTGTTTAGGTACGCATGAACATTAAACTTTATGAAATATTAAGGCCGTATTAAATCATGCTTTGGGTAACTTCAAACTTTATGACACTCATGAGTTCAGTATTAAAAGAATTAAGACATGAGTGACATGCATCTAAAGGGTTTTTTATATTACTATTGCCACTGCTAACCCTTTGAGATGATAATAGGCTCTAGCATCAGCATGAGGTTAGAGGTAGGAAAGTTGCAAACCGGAAGTCTCTTAAGAATCTAAGGTGAGAACTATGAATTTATCTTGTTTTCTGGCTATTTTACCCTCCCTCTCTAACAGTGTTGTGCATCTAAGTAGTTTTATAGTCCATCTTGCTTAGATTGATACATGTTAAGCTTGTATCGTGGATCATTACATCAAAAGGCTAATTGAATATTATTAATTAATGTATCTACCAAATTGTTATCTATGTTTTGATTGAAAAATCTGGAAGTACATCAATGGTTTTCACCCGTACACGTGAAGCAAGCCATCATTTGGATTTGATGCTTAGGTAACCTAGACTATGTGCAATCCCAATTTCCAGTCAATTGACTTAAGTACCAAACTACCAATTGACTTTTCCATAATTTTTTTTCTTTTTTTTAATTGTAACATTTCATGTTATCAAATTAAGCAAACGGACTTGGTGCATTGAACAAATTCAAGGTCGAAGAGTGTAATATTCTTTGATGCACTTCAGTTTATATGTTGCCATTAAAGAACTTGATGCTTTGTCAGTTTATATGGTTATAAATTATGATATTCCCACAAACTTATTGGTATGTTATGGATTTTTATAAAAACTGACATCTGAATTTTAGGAATAAATTATAAGATGAGATTTTAGGATTCTTTATATTGTTCACAAAATAATAGATTCTTGGCTGAGTGCGCATGTGAACCATTTGACTTACATGCATTTCTAGGATAGATTTGCAGCATACGAAATAAGACAATTGAATGATAAATTGATAATACAAATTGATTTCTAGGATTTCATTCATGTTAGTGCAGGTTATTTTCTAAATGATAATAGAAATTGTGTCGTCTGTTTTTTTTTTAAGAAAATATAGTTTGGTTTCTTCAAATAAACGGAAGATCGAGAATTTTTTGGCTCGTGGTGATCATACATCAACCAAGTTGAAACAAGTCATGAAAGGCTGTTTGGGTACAAGTATAGAAAAGGTAAATTAAATGAGCTTATTAATGTTTGTTTAATGCGAGTGTCAAATATTATGCAGGGTAAGGACAATTATGTAAAAACACCTCTGGCGGAGCAAACAGCATTAACGTAGAAACTTTAAGTTGAAGTTATTATAATAATTTCATTTTAGAAAATGATTCTTAATTTGCTTATGTTAATCCTATTCGTGTTCTTATTTACAGAAAAGTCAAATACTGAATTTCAAATGGCAGCTGCTTGGGCTGCTAAAGAAGCCATATCAAGACTTCAAAGAGGAAGAAACAAATGGTTTCTTTGAATGATATAAATTGATGTTGAGGTTTAACCATCATGATGCCAACAATGTATATATAAGTGGTTGTTTTCTTTATTTATTGATCATGTAATTCACATTAATGATTCTTAGAAAACCTATTAATAATGTCAAAACACGATTATTCATTTATGATAATTGGATTCTTGATCTTTGGAGACTTATTTATTTGTTTTGAGAAAAATTTTAATTTAGTTGCATATGATGTCATTTGAACTATTCATTTATTCACAACCAAGATTTGTAGAAAATTTAAGTGAATTAAGAAGCACCTAAAACCAATTTCAATAATTAATGATTATTGGCTTTATTACATTCTTTGAATAATTTTTATAGTGTTTGTGTGTCATGTCAAAACATGTGCATCCAAATAAAAAAAAGAAATTGGCAGAGGGTTCTTTCATAACATGTAACCAAGCAATGTATAAAGATACAAATCAGAAACGTGATATAGTTTGTGGTATTATCAAAGTTTTGAGGCCTCATGTAAGTTTCAACAAATTTTTTGATGGTTAATAGTTCTTCATGCAATTATGCAAGTGAAAATAAGATTAGGTTATGTCAGTGAAATAAGTAATTAGTTAGGTTAATAATAATGAACTGAAACCTACTGAATCCCCGTTTTGTCCCCGCTGTAACGCGCGGGCTCTCCTTCTAGTAGGCTTAAAAGGCTTTAAGTACAGTCATTGATATTGTATGGTAGCTTTTCATGATATGTAGATGCCTATGTGATATAAACATAATGACCATGTTGAGCTTGATGTGGTGATACATTTGAAGATTATGGTAGGTTTCCTTATACATCTCTCCAAGATAGGCAGAAAGACAATTATCCAGTCATACACAAGCCTGTTGATGCTATGGTCAACCCAAAATGCTTTTCAAAATTATCTGAACAGTTAAATGACAAGCCATAGTTGTGTGTGTGTATATATATATATATATATATATATATATATATATATATATAAGGGGAATGTTAAAACTATTATATTTAGCAAAATAATCAGACTTAAAGGGGCTTCAGAGAACTACAGAGGTGGGGCACACAAATAAGTCCTAAACACTTTGAATGTATGGCATGTAAGTCCGGATGGCAAGTAAGTCCAACGTTCAACCTTAAAGTCTGTATTTTTAACAACTATTCAACTAGACAAAAATATTTTTGACCATACATCAGGGGGTTGAAGTCAAGTTTGGATGATTCGGAGAAAGCTAAATAAACTTTGAGAAGAGATTAGAGACAATCTAAATCCATAGTGTTGACCATTCAATTCTTTTGCATTAACTGAATCTTAAATATATCGCAGAAAGCAGTGATAATCATGCTAAGTTCAAATACCTGGTATCAACCTGGCTTAAGTCACAATAATGCTGACCATGAAGTGTTGTGAAGTGGTTAATCAGTATGATCCCATTTTGAGATCTTTCTATAAAATTGTTTTGAAACGACAAAGAACTGAAATTTGATCTCTTATTCACCTTAAACATATGTTTGAGTCATTCAGGGTCCAAATGATGATGTTTTGATGATTTGAGTAAAAGTTTGAGAGTGGATATGTGAAAACTGTTAGGCATTTGAGTATTTTACTCCATCAGTGTGTCTTGAAAAGATAAAACTATATTCGAGCATGTTCTCATCCTTGAATGAGTTTCTAAGATTTTTGAGCATACACCATGCTTTAACTGAGATTTTTGCTCTACAAGCACAAAGTTGTGAGATGAAAATTTTTCTAAGTATTTCGAGCATGAATCTATGCTTGAACTATGAGTTGTGCTCTTCGAGCATATGTGGCTGAATGAAAATTATTCTAAGTGTTTTTTAGTAGAGTTGCATTTTTGAATGTGTTCTAGTACTCTTACGTAAAGAATTATTTATCTAAGTATATCGAGCACGTCTCATTTAAGACTTGATCAGTTTGTTTGGTTGACATTTGTCTAAGTATTTTCAAGCATACTACTTATCTTACATAGACTACTTGTAATTTGGAATTTGTCTAAGTGTTTACGAGCATACTGATTAACTCAGATAAACTGATTGTGATTAGTTTTCATTAACAACTCTGTCGAGTAAGGGTTATAAGCGAGCATGTGTGAATGATGAAGTGTTAAGTTGTAATGAACATTTTTGGTTAAGGTAAGATCTCGAGCACAGGTTCATCTCGAGTATAAGTTTGAAAAATCTTAACTTAATATGCTTAAGTTTACCTTCGAGTACACCTGGATTCGAGCAAACGTCTAAATGAACAATGTTTAACACTTAACCATTTTTCAACAAAGTATTATCGAGCACAATTTGAAAATTGTTTTCGAGCATACTAGGAGACAGCTGTTTTGGCAATTTGCTCGAGTAGAGTAAATGACTAATTTCAAATTCAAATATACCTTGCTTGCACCAAATGACAAACTAGGGTTTTAAACCCCAAGTGTTAGGTATAAAAGGGGGACTTAGAAAATTTTCCAAACACTTTTCCCTCTATTACAAAATATACTCTGCACGTGCCTCCTGGTCGACTACATACTACTCGATTTTGCCTTCAATCACTTTCGGATTTAGCCATTAGCTCTGATTCTAACTTGGAAAGAAATCGATTATCGATGTTTGATTATTAGACCGTTGGAATTAGGGTTTTGATTGATTATCTTCCTAACTGATTATCTTGTTTGTGCAGGTTCGCAAATTGTTAAGGAACATGTTATTGAAGACGACCTTCTTCTCTACCTACTATTGCTATTAAATTCTGTTTTCATGTTATTGACAATTAATTTTGTCTTACAGATATAATGGCGATGAAATTCGAGAAAAAGCACAATATGTGTGCCCGTCTGGTTGTAGACGAAGAGAACTGAGAATTGGAGTTTATTATAAACTTTTTAAACAACTCCAACCTTCAAGTAGCCCTTATAGAGAACCCCATAATCTACAGAAATCATATTACAGATTTCTGGGGTTTATCAGAATATGCAATTGACATAAACGGACGAAGGATAGAGGCAACAGTCCTTGGTCAAGAGCTAGAGATAACCGAAGAATCCATAAGAGTGGCACTTCAGCTGAACGACAATCACAATGTTCATCTTTCTTATTCCATGCAAAGGCTCCATAGAATTTTTCAGGAAACAATGGGTTATCAAGGAGTGTTTAATGAGGAACAATTCCAGAAGGGGATGTTTCCTTTAATATAACGGTTTCTAATTCACCATGTTATACAGAGTTCATCTCCAAGAAGGGGAACATGGACTCTGCTCAGCAGAGAGCTTGCCACTTCAACAGTTGCTATTTTATTCAACCAGCCATTCAATTTTTCGAGTATGATCTTTAATAGGTTGGTGAGCAATGCCCAAAAGGAACCACATGAAAAGTTTTTGATGTACCCAAGGTTCCTACAAATCTTGATCAATAGGGCATTACAAGGATTGAACACTAAAGGAGAGACTCTGGCTTTACAAGATCCTAATGTTTACAAGAGAATCAAGGGTTCCAAGAGTCAGTATAATGAGAATGTAGAATGGGACATACTTCTATGGTTACTAAATAAACAACTTGAGGTTACGTAAGTTCCTCAATCACCTGAGCCAGAGGTTGAAGACTCAGATGAAAGTGATAGTGAAGAAGAATCAAATGTCAGTGATGTTAATGATGATGATTATCAAGATGGAGGGGATGATGATGGAGATGACAATGTTGTTAATGAACCCCAAGTGGAACGAGAACATGAAGTTGAAGAGTCAATTTATGAAGTTGTTGAACCAACTCATGAAGAAGTTGGTGATGGGGTGAACTTGAATGAAAATATAGAGATAATGGAGCGTTTTGACAATGTGGAGTCTATTGTTGAACCAACTCACAAAGTTGATGAGAAGGATGAAGGGCCAATTGTGGCTAGTAGTGAGAAGGAAGATGAGTCTGTGGATGATGATTTATTCATTGATAATGTGATAACAGAGGTTACTGGAACTATCCAATTGATTACACCACCTGCCTCACCAGATCCTGTTGTTGAACAAGATGACCACTCTTCACCTGCAACAACAGAACCACTTTTACCTAGCCCAGAACCAATTGAAGAACCAACACATTCCTCACCAGACATAGAACCACTAAATGAACAACCTGTACCCTCACCACCAACATCTCCAATAAAAAAATCTGATCAACTGTAACAAACTAACCAAGACACACATCCCACCATTCAACCTGTTCAACCACCGTCACCTGAATCTTTCTCAAACCAACCTGAATCTGAGATAGAACTCTTTCCTAACCAAGATACACCATCATCCTCACCTACAAAGATAAATGAAGATTTATTGATAAAGAATACGTAGTTGGAGTTTGAGAATATTTTGCTGAAAGAGAAGAATGCAGCCTTAGAAGAAGCATTGCTACAGGCTCTAAGAAAAATTAGAACCTTGGAGCAGGCTGAGGTTGAGAAGAACTCAGATGCACCAAAACAGGGGGAGAATGATGATAAATATGGGTTGTAAATGATTGGAATTTTAAATGATGATGAGGGCAGTGAGAACATTGAACACGAGATAACATATGCGTTATCGTTAATAAACATGGAGTATGATGAAGATGAAGAGGAAAAGGAAGTTGAGGCTGAGGTTAAGTATGAACAAGAGGAGAAAATTGAAGAAGAGACACTTGAGTAGATTGAAAAGAGAAAAATCAAGGGCAAGGGCATAACACTATCTGAAAAAGACTTACAGCCCAAGGCTACTGCAAGATTTGTTTCAAGTGATGAAATTCTAGAAAAGAATGTATGTGACCTGGATGTAGCAAAGGTTGAATCAGTAAAGAAATTTATGGAGTTAAGAAATGCTGAAATGGAAGAGGAAGATGACATACCATAGGAAGTCCTAGAGACTTTAATTAATTTGAAGAAAAAGGAAGATGAGGAGACAAGCTGATGAGAGCCTAGCAGTGGTATTCAAAACATTTAATAAAAAATCTGAAGGTGAGTTTCGATTATGACCACAAGCTGAACCAGAACACAAGAAAGAAGAATGGACATATGAGAAACAGTTGAAATTAGCCTTAGATTTGACATTGCTCAGAACATACATTGATATAATTTTAAATCCTAGTGAATATGCAAAGGAAATGGTGGAAGAGGCTAGGAAATGGCAAGAAGAAGAAAGGGAGAAGGCAAGACTGGCTAGTCAATTGATGATTGAAAATGTTTCAGAGCTAGTAATTGAAGAAATAGATGATCAAGCTACCATGGAGAATGTATCTGAACCAATTGTCATAGAACCTATAGACTTAGAAGAACCAGCAATCAAGGAATCAGAAGAAAAACATGATTCAACTGATTTTGAAATTCCTGAAGCAAAAAGGCAAAAACTTGATAGACCAGCTGTGAAGAAAGTCTATACAAGGAGAGAAAAATTGAAGATCATTGAGATTATGAACCTGTAATTAGAGCCTTGGAAGGGATTGAAGATGAGATTGAAATTAAAGAAGATGAGGAACAAATGAAAACTGATCCAAGAATCATATTCCTCATGCAATATGGAATTGATTATGAGATACTTAAGAAGATGTCCGAAGCTGATATTGAACAAATGGCTGAACAAAAGGCCAAAGAAAAGAAAGAGAGAATAGTGAACAAAAGCTAAAGGATGACAAAGTCTATCTCTTGAGTCTTGGTTATGAACAGAGACACATAGACAGAATGACAAGAGAAGGGATTATAGAAGCAGCTAATGAATGGAGAAAGAGAGAGTCCAAAAGAAATTATCTACTCCAAGCTGGACATGTCATCTCGTACTTGAACAGACAACCTTTCGGTGAAATTGACAAGATGTACATGGAAGCAATTGTATATGATACTTCCAAGTATGTTGAAGAAGAAAAAAAAGAAAATGGATGAAGAATCTAAAAGGAAGTATGATAAGCTGAAAAGAAAGTACAAAAAGGAAGTAAGATTTTTGGTTGAAAATGGATATGAATTCGAGGCTGTCAAAAACTTATCCAAAACAGCGCTGTGATAGAAAGTGAGAATGCTAAAAGAAGCCCATGAGCTGAATAAAGCTAAATTACAAATTGAAAGGGAAAGACAGAGAATAGAGCAAGAAGAAAAGGAAAGGCTGGAAGATGAGAAGAAAAGTGAAGAAGCAAGAGAGTGGTTTGAGGATCCATCCAGAGTGAAAATAATAAAGGACATTTTGATGAACAAAGTATGAAAGAGTTTGAATTTGAAAGTCTCTCACATGAAAAACTAATGGAAATTTATCACAGAGAACAGAGAATGCTCTTAGAAGAAGAGAGAAGGGTCGTGGAAGAACAAAGAGTGAGAGAAAGTCTGATTGTTGAAGGCAGAACTAATCAACCTGAAGCAAGACTGACAGAACAAGTTGCAGACATGATGAGTGCCTTGTGTAGAAGGGCTGCTATATACCCAGATTTAATATTCAAAAGTGAACAAGAAATAAAAAGGCTTTTTGATGAGTCAGAAAAGAAGTATTCAAAGAAGCCTTCATCTTCTACATTAGGAAGACAAATGATTCACTCTGAGGTGGAGAGGCAGCAACCATAAGGGAACTATTTCAATATGCCTACTCATCTGTATTTTGATACAAGATCAAAGAATTTAAGAGTGATCACTGAAGATTGGACTAAAACACATATTATATTCAGAAAAGACTTCAGAGAGTTTAGAAGGGAGCAATTGGAGAAAATGGCACAGCTAGACCTTTATAACAATCAACAAACAAACAGACTAGCAGGCCAACAAAGATATGATCTCTCTAAGTATCTGATGGAACAGGCTGAAAAGGGGTTCCCATTACTCAAAAAAAGGAGAAAGGAGACATACACTGAAGTAGAAAAGACTAGAATGGAAAAACAACTAAGAGATGTTAGATGGTCAGAATTCTCATTTCCTGAATCTAAGAAAATGAGGCCTTCAAGCTCACAGTCTAAACCCAGAACCAGCGGCTCTAGGTCAACAAGGAGAACATTAAGAGAGAGCCTAGCCAAAGGACTGAGATGTTAGTGCCAAACTCACAAGTTCAAGAAGATGGAAAGGTTTAGTATATCACATTCAATGCTAAAAGTGAAACAGTTTCACTCAGAAACTCAAAAGGGAAATTGATTGCTATTGCGAAGAATGATTCTGAGTTATAGTTCATCCACATCCAGGATCTAGTAGACATAACGAAAATAGAAGTGCCAATAGATTCGATGGATGTTGTTGAACTTGATATGTTCAAACACAGACTACAAAGATTTGTGCTTACAGGAAAAATCTGATAAATGTTTGTTTGTCTTTATCTTTTTCTGTATTTTGTTTGAACTTGTAATTTGATAATGCCCTTGAGGCAGAATTTGATTATGTAATGTAATGACTATTTCCATGAATTTTAATGTGTAATGCAGGTATGTTTTGGTGCACTTGGGCTTGTTTCAATCTAGGGGGAGGTTGTTGAGTCGGAAATTTACGCGAAAGATTGGAATCTTCTTAACCTCCTTAATGAAATGGCTAAGTATGGACTTCGAGCGAGCTTGGACCCTCGAGCATGGATTTGCGACCTTGAGCATGATGTCTTATGCTCATAAGACTATCTTCTAGAATTTCTTCTAAGTGTTGAAAGCTTCGAGCAAGCTACACTTCGTCAAGCAAGTGTGTTCTTCATCGAGTATGGATTGCTACTCGAGCAAACCACTTGATATATCCAGCTTAAGCCAAGTCTTTCGAGCATCTTGGTGGGTCAAGCATGAATACAATAATAAGAAGGTCTCAAAATTCTCTAAGTATAACCTTGGAGCATGGTTTAATCCCGAGCAAGTTTCTGTACCCGAGTATGCTGAAGTTGCTCACAATAAGTCATAAGGCAAGATTGAAGAGATCATGAAGAACATGCGTGCTTGTGGGACATATTCGAGTGAAGCAAGAATAAGTTGTGAAGATTGAAGTCTGCTGGAGAAGAATATTTTCTTCTGAAAATATTCTAAGTAAAGTGTGCTCGAAAACATGTTTCGAGCATACTATGCATTAGAAGGTCTGCTCGACAAGGATTTATCATACTCGAAGACCAGTTTACACTTGCATTTATTTTTGTCATTCATTATGTAATCATTAGGGTTTCTAGAAAGAATGGCTAGGCCTATAAATAGAATCATAGGTTTCGCACACAAGAGGACGAGTTTTTACGGATTACGGGAGCATAATAGTCAGAGCGATTATTCCTCATTATATGCTACCTTGTACCAACGTCACGAAACCCTAGACATTCCATGCAACCTTGCCACTGTTCATAAACGATATATTTAATATAGTGAATCTTTGTTTATTGCTTATACTTATTACTGTTTTCACTCTAATATTCATTCCCAACCTCTGTTTATAGTGATTCCGCCGGTATAATCAGAAGGTCTTCGGTTTGATCTAGTGTGCGCTTGTCGACCACTATTGATTTTGCACTAGGTTCGATCCTGACATGATGTTTAAACGAATAAGCATGATTCTTAAACTAATAAGAATAATGAATGAAAACATTAAGGTCATAAACTTCAACATACTTAAATGAAACATTGGTGTCGAGAAATACGAAGTAAATAAATGTGGCATTGAGCCAACAAAATATAAATATATCAGTCGGTAAAGCATTGGGTTCGAGAATATGATAGATAAACGAAACTTTAACAAAATATCAAAATAGATTAAGTTCTTGGAGTCAATAATTACTCGTTAAACAAATGAAAATTTTTAGTATAGAAAATATCAACGGGAATAAGGGCCACATTGAAGTTAAGAATAACAAAATAAATAATTGCAACTTCAAGATCAAAGTAAAACGTTGGTTTCAAATTGATAAAACATCAAGAACAGAATAATTGAAACTTCGAGATCAACATAAAACATTAGTCTCAAATTGATGAAACATAACAAAATAATGTGAATAAAACATTGAGCGGACATAGAACTAATCAAACAATAAGAACAATTCACGTAACAATAATAAACTCAACATGTATATAAACATGTTCATATTTCCAACTTCCACGAAATGATTATGTTTTTGGGTAATCGGTTATAGACCGCGAAAAAGTAAACCGATTCAAAAAATGCAAGTATGAATGAAAATAGTTCACTAATTAACGAATAACCACGCTCAATGTTAACTTTGTAAACAATCTTCGAAAGAGATCGATACATAAAATTATTTTGATAATGTCCAAACAGAATAATATATATAACAATATATATACATGAAGAAGAAAGAATGGGAAACAAAAGGTAGCTTGTGATGCTTGTCTTCTCGAAGATGGGTTGCGGTATGAAAGTTGTTATAGGGGTGGTGTCATGATTTATTAATAGAAACTCGTTGGCATTGACAAAGAAGAGAAGAGAAATAATTGTTGAGATTCATGCAAGTTTGCGAAAATCGATTGCAAAAACATGACGTTTTTATAAGTCAAGGAAAAATAATAATAATCACTTGCATGAAAAGTAGTATATATATGTATGTATGTATGTATGTATGTATGTATGTATGTATGTATGTATGTATGTATATATGTATCCTTAGCTAGCGCTAAGCTTAGAAAACTTTGCTAAAGTTTTAATGTAAGATATTTTCTGTTGGGCGGTACCCTATGAAAGCATGATGAAGGATCGTCAAATAAGATAACTTGTTGAAGATAAAACCCTTATGGTGATAATGTAATAGCCTCACGGCTTAGAAATTGTTTGAAGTAAAAAAAAAATTACTTTGTTTGAGGATATCATATAACCTTGGAAAATTATTAAAATAATGATAGTTGTAATAATAATTAATTAAATAATAATAATAATAATAAAGTAATACAAATGAACCATTTGAGTTGTCGTAAAGTTCTTTTGAAGAAAATCAACTTGAATATACTTCGTATAACAACATATTTTGTGTATATATGAATATATATTTATTAGACTATTTTAAAATAGTCTTGATTTGAAGTTTCAAGTAAAAGGTGTTTATAACAGAATTAAATGTGGAAAAGTATGCACGAAAAAATTTATTTATTTCAAAATATTTTGGCAGGGTTGATGAGTTTGAAGGGACCTGGTATTGATGGCGGAAAACGTATAAACTTTAAGTGGACAAGAGACGCAAGGTAAGGCATTGCATGGCGAAAACGAGTTAGGTTTTCAGAGTAGTGTGGGTGTGCTTGAGTTTCCACAATAGTAGCAGGCTTGAAGTACGAGCGTAAGGTAAGACGGAAGGTTAGGATGAGTGGTTAGGTAACATGTCGTGGGAGTAAATGTGTAATGTTGAGTATGCCAAATTTCATGGCAGGAGTTGATGAGATGGCTGAAATTATCACAAGTTGGAGCATTTCGACATCGCGGTAGCGGAATGGTGGAAATACACGTGTTACACAAAAGGTGGGTTTCCATGTAGGAATTTTGTTGGGCTAGGTTTGAGTATTCAATTGTGTTGGGTTTGGATTGACTTAGGCATAGCTTTGGGGTTTGAATGTGTTGTTGTGGTTAGTGATGAATTTTGGGTTATCATGGTCGGGATTGCGATGGTCAATTGCTTGATGTTCTGGGTTGTCGTTTTGTGGGTAGAGTTTCGAGGGCGACGTCGAGGGTAACAAGAAGCATGAAGTGTGAACAATTCACGTGACATTGGACATAAATATAAATTCATATCAAAATCAAAAGAAACATTACATGAAAGATTCCTAAAATCGGAATCCATCTATATAAATTATAAATAAAGAAATACAATCGCATGAAACAAAATTTGAAATCAAAATTGAAATGCTTATGAGTCCACATGAGCTTTTGCATTTCAATGATAATCTCGTAAATTTTTTAATAAACATATGAAAAAAATTTTAAATTTTGAAATGAAATATGAATTTAATGCAAACTTAATATAAGTTTTGAAATCGAATTGAAAATCAAGTTTTCATGTACCACCATAAATTTTTGAATTTTCAATTAAAACCAGAATATAAACGAATTAGATAAAGAAAACGAATCGATAATCGACTATTCATGTATCACCATGACTTTTCGTATTTTAAATTCAAATTATAATATTAATTGGATTTATAAATAAAGGTAACGGGTTGAAACTCGATAATTCGTGTAATAGCATGACTTTTAGAAATTTATTTGAATATTTAAACACAGAAAACTAATTAAAACTCGACTATTCACATGACCCAATGACTTTTCAAAACCGCAATATAAACAATGGAGCATTCGGAATCACACGTTGTATGAATTGTCATAACTTGTATGCTCTAATAAAAATAAAAAATGTTTAATCAAATCGAACCGAAAGTTGGGTATGTCATACCACAACCTAAGGCGGAAATGCCGGGCGTGATCCGATTGCTCACAAATCGAAGATACTATCATGAATATAAGTGACAATATCTAATTAATTATTTTATTCAAAGTATACACGCATTACTCAATTACAACAAACAATTTAAATACATGAATATAAACTCAAATAATGATTATCTTGATTATATCCTAAGGTCTTGTCTACGTGTCTAAACTTTAATCTTCAATACAAGCAACCTGCATATGCGTAGAAAATGGAGTTTGTCAACATAAAGTTGAGTGAGAATATCACCAGTTTTGCACGTCAATACAAATAAGCATAACGTGATAAAAGTGGTAAATATAATCAAACCATAAACAAGTATGTAGACCGTTGCCAAGAGAATCGGGCGTTGGTCAATAGCATGAGAACCCAATACATGGGAGTATGATGGACCCCTCCGAATATACGAATGAATGAATATTAACACAAGTAAGCATGTAACACGTATATTTGATTAAGTCACTCACAATTACACGTATGCATTTGTTTGATATATATATATAGTATGAAATACGGATAGGTACGCATATGTCCCCAAAACATTTAGAAAAGTTGGTAAAATAGGGGAATGATAAACTCACCTTAGATTAATGACAAACGAATATAAACACGATTAAGCGAGTTAATGAATAAGCGAGTCGTCTACTACATGTCAAACGATATAAATAATTCAGAATTTGAGATTTTAGGATATGATAATATAAATAAAAACGAACTCGTTGCTGCTGGAATCAATCCAAACGGACGTTTAGATTTCAAGTTATGTTTGTTTTAAGATTTAAGCGAGCAGGTACTGACCAAAATCCGAACAGCGAGTCGAAAATCGGGTTTTGGTCAGTAGCCTTAAAATTACGTGGTGCTCCGGCCAAAATAAGAGAAATTTCATTTTGTACATGTTTAGTCCATGTAGTTTGGGTTTAGGTCATTTAACGAACTTTTTATGCATAGTTTAAGATTTGAACAATATGTAAGGTGTAAGAGACCTAAAGTGAACATAATAAACTTAATTACTTATAAACATTTGGGTTTTATTAATAACAAAGATCTAAAATATTCTCGAGTCGGTTTGGATATCAACGAATATGGGTTTAGAAAATCCGAAATGTTACAGGGTATTCGTGTATCACCATGACTTGACAGACTTTCAGTTAAAACACACAACTCAAAATGTATAATCAAATCTAACTAGAAGTTGGTTATTCGTGTATCATCACGACTTGTCAGACTTTTAGTTAAAACACATTGTAAAACATTGAGGGTCAGATTCACACGTCGCATGAACCACCATGACTTGTGTAACATCCTTAGGAGTGTAACCATATTCTTTTCCCAAAGAGATCACTATCACGTCCGAAAGCATAAAGTTGTGATTCATATGGCGTTTGGTGTGGTATGCTTTGGCTTAATAGGTTTCATGCCCTTTCTGAACTCTCCAGGTAAGCAACCGGGTCCCGCGTCTGATTGGGATTTGATAACCTTGGTGTCAAGAGCTTGGAAAACAAGCACGCCCCCCTTACAGTTACTACATACCCGCAACATTGAACCATATTTAAGAAGAGTAAATATCGAAAACTGAAATAAAATCGATTGAAAATGATTGAAAATATTTGTTTTCGCTAGGCATAAGCCTTGGTCTTGTCTGTGTGCTTGTGTAAATGAGGCATAATTGAATCAACAACACTAAAGTAACATGTGCATTGAACAAGCGTGTAACACCCCGGCTAAAGCGGAAATGTCTGAGTGTGAGGTACAGATTGCTCAAACACACGTGAAACTATTAGGTGACCATAATAACATTATTTCATTTAAATCATCATGTAACACAAGTTTATCAAATAATACAAGTTGTAAACAAATAAATAAATGAAACAATAAGTTGTTCTTTGAATATCCTATAAGAAAGCTATGTGTCTTCTAACCTTCATTCTCGTATATCTATACATGTAGCATTGTATAAAACAAAGTCAGCTATGAACATAGCTGGTGAGAATCCCACAATTTGATATAATACCTAAAGATTATACAATTCCATGAAACTTGTGAAATGAGCACATAAGGGTTCTTTACACTCGATGCAATGGACCTGAGTGTAAAGAACAAACGAAGGTCCTTTCCAGTTGGGGCTGCCAACGTACTCGGATATGAGGTCCCTTTTCCACTCGATACAAATGGACCTGAGTGCAAAGGGGGGCGTATGATCATACTTATTGAGGCAACCATTTGAAATCCACGTATAAAACAAATAAGCAAGTAAGCACACAAGTCCATGATATGAATTGTAGTTTGTAAGCAAAAATTGTAATTCATGAGGTTTAATAGGATACATATACTACCCCCAAAATATGAAAACGTTTAAAAAGGGGGTGTGAGAAACTCACCTCGAATTCAAAGATAACTTGAAATATAAACCTATAGCACAATAACGAAATCGAAGCAACCGAACATCTCGAACTATAAATAAAATAAATGCGAAGATTTAAAGACTAGCTAATGGGATTAATAAGTTGTAAATATTTGGTTATCGGGGTATTACATTTATTTTAATATATTTTATGGGATTTTAAGGCACTTGGGTATACTACTGTTTTGAAAGAAATTTATTAAGTTAACGAAAGGTATTTTATAATATAATTTTAAGCTTAACGGAAATCTTACGATTTGAATTATTTTGATATTATTCTAAGTTAACGAATTAAAAGGTAACGAATTTTAAGTTAACGAAATAAAGTTTAACGAATTATGAATTAACAAATTAAAGTTGACGAGTTAATGTTAACGAATTGTAATAAAAACTAATTTTTTTAAGTATTTAACGAAAATATTATTACTTTAATGGTAAGTTTGAATATTGTAACGTTTACGGAATTTTGGTGTTAATGGTATATTTTATTTTGAAAACGAAAGTGTTAATGAATTATAATGTTTAACGAACGACAACAAAGTATATAAATGCTAAACGAGTTTAAACGAAACTTGACGGTTCGAAATATTGTTTTTCTTTTTAGGTGAAAACGATAAACATAACATTTTATAATTGATTTTTTAGGTGATTAAAAATAATTTTATTTGATTTAAAATGACTTATGGTTTTTTTTATATTCATTAATATAAATGGTTTTTTTTAAAAGAGTATAAGGAAAAGAGATGCAATGACCCTGGTTCGAACCCAGGTCTTTATGAAACCAACTGATTTAGAATGTCTATTGGTATAAGAATAGAAAAAGTTTTATAGATAGTAAATATCAAGTTCATCTTCCTCAAGAAAACACTAGAACCCAATTCGTTTAATCTGCTCATTGTTTGTTAATTCTATGTTAGTGGTTTTGTTTATCGTATAAAAACTAATCAAAAGCATATAATACTTACTTGGTATCGTGGTGTTTTGACGGAGAACTATGACTCGCCGGAAAACGGACCTTGATGGATTAATTAAGTATCTTAGAGAGTATTTCAGATGATAGAAAGATTGTGGACGAGTTTAGATTAAAGTTTGCAGCCTATTTATATATTAAATTGAAACGTATTAGCTTAAATCATTGTTAATGAAATTTTCATAAATTCCGGCAGGTCTCATGGCTTGATCGACAGATTAAAGGATGTTATGGCATAATTAGTGAGTTGTTTAACGTTTATTATCGAGGTCTAAACACGTTACAACGAATTACTTGGATTATTATGCATGTTTAAAGGGTGTTTAATGCTCGCCGGAATCGTTTTCCGGTCGTCGGATTTACGGCCGGAAAAACGTGGGTATTGGGGCTGGTGGGTTGTGTTATATTTAATAATATAATTTAAATAATTCACTAAACATGCCCCTCAAGTTTCTATCTTCTTTTAATTCAAGATTTAATATGTATTTACAACTTTAGACCTTGAACTTTGAAATGTATATAAATGAAGTAATAAGTTATAATCTTTTATACTTTTTGTATTGTACCCGAATCGTTTAAACATTTAAAACTCTACATTCCAGGTTTCATTAATTGAACAAACGTAGCATAAAACTAACAAACGATAAACTTTAAATCATCGGGAATAATATTAAATGATAATACATCGGAACGAAACTTGAGAATATAATAATATTTATATATATTCTTTATAAATAAAAACCGAAAATTCAAAACGGGTCAGGTTTTCGGGTTTGAAAAATAACGAATGTTACAAATCGCATAGGGCCCACATAATTTATACTCATGCAACCCTAAATAAATAACAAATAAGCTATAACTAACTAGGGCACTACGTCTATTGTCATATCTTATATTCACGGCTCTGATACCAATCTGTAACACCCGGACTTAAGTGGAAACGCCCGAGTGTGACGTACAGATTGCTTAAAACACATGTGACACTATTAAGTGACAATATTATCATTAATTAATTTACAAGTCAAGTACACAAGTTTGCAACAAGAAATACATGGAAAATATAAATACAACTAAACATTTTGTCTATTTGTTTAAATAACCTAAGTCTAGTATCTTCATCGAGCTTCATCCTCTATTAACGGTACATCTAGCACACACACACACACACACACACACACACACATATATATAAAATACGGTCAACTAATTAAATAGTTGGTGAGTTCCACAAGTTTTATATAAGTACTTAAAAACCATGCAATTCCATGAACAAGTGTAATAATCGCGCATGCAATGTCCTTTCCAGTCGGTAACAACCAACGTAATCGGATCGGGGGTCCCTTTTCCACTCATAACAAAATGGTCCTGAGTGCAAAGGGCGTATGATCATACTTATTGAGGCAACCATGCGCAAGTAATTTTTAGCAAGTAATCAAGTAAACACACAAGTCCATGATACGAATCGCCGTTTTGTAAACGAATATATTAAACAGTTTGATTGGATAGGATATATATGCTACCCCCAAAAGTATAAAAGGGTTAAAAAGGGGGCGTGAGAAACTCACTTTGAAATTGAAGATATAACATTGCAATGAAAACTGAAAGCATGATAACGAAATCGAAGCAACCGAAAGTGCGTTAAAGAATTCGAAAAGATTGAACTTCTCGAACTATAATTAAAACAAAAACAAAATCTAACTAACGGGATTGAAGAAGTTAAATAATTTGGTTTTTGGTGTTAAGAATCATTTTAATATATTTGATTAGCATTTTATGGCTTCTTATATTATAATATTATATTTAGACATTTAACAGAATTTTAATGATTTATATTATTTAAATATTTTAACTAATGCTATTAAAAAACTTATGGTATTTAAAAGGCACGGTTTTATCTCGCAAAATTAATTATGTTATTGGATTAAAACCAACGAATTATAATATAATGAAATATAGTTAACGAATTTAAAGTTAACATATTGAGGTTAACGAATTATAAACTAACAAACGGATTACCATTAATGAATTATAAGCTAACAGAGTTTAAAGTTAACGGATTGAAACAAATGAATTAAAGTTAACAGCTTAAAACAAATGAATTAAAGTTAACGGCTTAAAGCTAACGAACGAATTAATATTAACGTATTAAATATGTTTTATACATAATTTAGATGGGAAATGATAAAATTTATTTTATACACAATTTATAAAAATGTATTTAGTTTAAAAATAATTTTAGTTAATTTATAATGATTTTTAATAATTTTTAATGAATTTAGTTGATTAAGTATAATAAAAGAAAAAGGATTTAAATAAAAATAAAGAAAGGAAACAGCCTGACCCAGGTTCTCTAGTTTACACACTCCAAGATCAACGAGTTGCACTAGTTTGATTGTTGTTAAGATACAAGAAACAAAACCATATATATTATTTTACAAGTTCATCTTCTTCATTATAGAAATCCTATGTTCCAATACTCTCAATCCGTTCTATGTATGTCAAATTCATGTTAGGGGTTTTAATATACGGTTCAAAACTAATAAAATCCATATAAAAATTACATGGAATGGTGACGGTTTGATGGAGAACAGGAGCTCGGCGGAAACAAACTTCAATGGATCAACTCGTGATTAAATAGAGTGTGTTATATTAAAATGATGATTGGAATTAATTTAGTTGATGTTTTAGATGTTATTTATAGGCTCAGTTGGAGCGTAGTATGTTAAATGGCCATTAATGGGTTTTAATAAATTTTCTAGCGGGTTCGCAAACTTTAATCCGCAGTTACGAGGTGTTATAGTATAATATTAGCGATGATTATGCTTTGGTGTTATAGATTTTAGTCGTTACAGGTTTTAGTGGTTTAGGAATGCGAGATTTAGGGGAAAACGAGTTCGCCAAAATATCTCTCCGTTGTTAGCCGGTGGTTGCCGGAAAAATGAGGGGAGCCGGGGGCGGGGGGCTGGGATTGATTATTAAATATATTATTTTTAAATAACTTACATATATGGTCCCTCAAATTTCATACATCTTACATCTTTTAAAACAAATTTAATAGTGAATTTACATTTTGAACTTTCTAGTTTTGAATTATTTTTAAACAAAATTTAAGATAACATTACGAATTACACCCTTAACTTCAGGTTGAAATATAAATTATGTAAGTTAGATATTTTTGCGCATTGCACCCGTGTAGTTTGGAAGTCGCTTAAACTTCATAAAATATTAAGTCTCAGAGTTTCGTACATTAATCAAAACGAATAGTAAATGAAAAAACGATATTCGTAAATCATAGGAAATATATTATTAACGATTAACGATGAACAAGAAACTATATCAAAACGATCAAATGGGTCGTTCAACGAATGCGAATACTAATCCAAATACACATAGAATACGTGCAACGAAACGTGAGATATAATATATATATATATATATGTTTTATAAACAATAACCGAAAAACTAGAACGGGTCGGTTTTTTTTCGGGTTTGAAGCATTATCAATCTGACTCCAACTAATAAAGTAAGCAAAAACCTCATATGAGATATGGCATGGGCGTAAACCCAATTTCCTTAGAGTATAGGGATGTGATGCATATAAATACGATTTCTATCAAAAGGAAGGGTCACTTCCTCGAGAAGAAAGTTCTCGCTCGAGGAACTGGAAATAATATTGTCGATCTTGAATAAACTCAAGAACCAAAAACTACCGCTAAGAAAGTTGGAACGTCTAAACAACAAGTTGTTGTTGCTGATACATCATACATAAACACAAACATTCGTAGAAGTAATAGGACACGCGTACTAAATTCTAAATACCTTTGGCATCTAGATGGTCTCGAAGTCCTATTATTAGCCGAGTCAAGTGACGAGCCTACTAATTACAAATCTACTATCTTAGATCCGAAATATAAGAAATGGAAAGATGCCATGAACGCCAAGATGCAATGTATGCATGACAATCAAGTCTGTAACTTGGTTGAGCTACCCCCGAACGTCCGGCAGTAGGGAGAAAGTGGATTTTCAAAAGGAAAATTGACATGCATGGAAATGTACAGACTTTTATAGCGATGGTAGTCGTGAAAGGTTTTACTCAAACTCAGGGTATTGATTATGATGAAACATTCTCGCCCGTTTCTATGACTAAGTCGATAAGGATATTACTTGTTGTAGCCGCGTATTATGGCCACGAAATATGGAAAATGGATGCCAAAACTTCTTTTTTTAATGAACACCTTTCTAAAGATGTCTATATGGCTCAGCCTGAAGGTTTTGTCGATCCCAAATATCCTAACAGGGTGTGCAAATTGAATAAGTTCATTTACGGACTTAAACAGACATCTCGCAGCTGGAATCTTCATTTTGATGAGAAAATCAAAGAATTCGGTTTTATAAAAAATGAAGATGAGCCTTGTGCTTACAGAAAGGCTAGTGGGAGCACTATATCATTCATCATCCTGTATGTGGATGATATACTGATCACTAGAAAACATTCCAATGCTTAAGGAAGTTAAGCACTGGTTGGGTCTTGTTTCGCAATGAAAGATCTTAGTGAAGCTGCTTATATTCTTGGAATCAAGATTTACCAAGATAGGTCTAACTAGCATCTAGGGTTATGTCAAAGTACATACATAGACAAGTTAATGGCACGCTTCTCAATGGATAACTCCAAGAAAGGAGCTGTTCCCATGGCTAAAGGAACCGTGTTGAACAAATCGCAATCTCCGACAACGGACATTGAAACTAAGCACATGTAAGCGTAATTCCATGTGCTTCAATGATTGATTCTATTATGTATACTATGTTATGTACTAGACCTGACGTCTCATATGCTTTAAGCATGACTAGTCGTTTTCAGCAAAATCCTGGCGTTGCCCATTGGACTGAAGTAAAGAACATTCTAAGGTACCTGAAAAGGACCAAGGATATATTCTTAGTGTTTGGAGTAGTGGAAGAAGAGCTCATTGTAAGGTGTTACACTGATGCTAGCTTCCTGACTGACCGAGATGATTCTTGCTCACAATCAGGATATGTATTCGCTCTCAATGGAGGATTTATTTACTAGAAAAGCTCCAAGCAGAGTGTGGTGGTGGATTCTACCACCGAATCAGAATACATAGCTGCGTTAGATGCTGCTAAGGAGGATGCTTAAATGAAGACGCTCATCACTGACCTCGATATGGTTCCGAGTATTCATAAACCAATCGAGGTGTTCTATGATAACATAGGTGCTATTACTCAGGCCAAAGATCCAAGATCTCATCACAGAGCCAAGCACATTCTAACGAAGTTCCACCTTATACGGGAAATACTGGAACGAGGAGACATCATAAGAAGCAAAGTAGACACATATCAAAACCTAGCTTACCCGTTCACTAAACCGATAACTCAGGACAAGCATGACCAACACAGAGATGGTATCGGTCTTAGATTAGCTAGTAGTTTTTTTTGATTTAGTATTTCAATGTGGACTCAAGGAGTCGACTTCTAAACTCACAGACCTCATTATGAATGACGTTGGATGTAACTCACATCAAATCATCTTCATGGATCTTAGTCATAAGATGTTTTGATATTGGTATATTCATTTCGTATCCTTAGACCTGAGATACATATTAGAAATTTGGGTTACTAAAGGCTATTCTTTGATCAGTGTCAACCACTGTCGCATAATTGCCAGCTATAAAGGCATTGGTTGGTAATATTCTGAAGTTCAGTGGGAGTTGTATGTAATCAAGATTGGATTCTATACTCTTAAATGATATGTAACAGTTAGACATCTTGGAGCCCTTGTTGATTCAAACTGGTAAAGTGTGAGGCATTAGCCAAACTTACTATGTGTTTGATTGGATCACTTTGATTCTAGATCGAGAACAATAATGATTGAACACCATATGAGATTGAATCTGATCCATGTCTCATTGTCCAATTGGTATCTTATACGGAAAGGGTAGATGACAACGATTATCATAAGCCCATTATCTTGAAATAGTGTATTCCAAGATGTTTTGGTTAATGACTTTAAAATCTCATAACTAGTTACGGGCAGCTATGTGTAGCTAGATCACCATTGGCTATCAGCGTTGAGGAACTTAACCAGAAATTGTCCAAGTGAGAGACTGTTGGATTTATGGACCGGTTCGGTTAAGTCAATGCGGCTGACCGAGTAATGACCCGTTAGAGTTACACCTTAGGTAACGAGCATGTAACCCGCTTAAGTTTGTTAACCGGGCTTGACATATACTAACGAGATTTTATGGACCAGGCTTTGGAAACGAGAGATGGGCTTGATGACCTAGTTTGGATTAACTATTTTATTAATAAACTAGTTAGCCTAATGATGTGATTAATCCTAACCCTAGCCACCAAGGAGATTACAAGCCATCTATCTCTCTCTGCTCCACACCATCTCCAGTAGACCTCCAGCCACAGCCGCCGCTGTCTGCATCCGTAGCTGCTGTCTGCCACCGTCGCCACCATTCCTTTACTTCTGCTGCCGTTACTGTTCACCGGCCACTGCCGCTGCTGCCACTACAATCCAGCACAGCCGACGATGTCGCTACCTTGTGCACCGCCAATGTCGTGTCTCGTACAGTCACCTAGCGTTGCTCGTTAACTCTTGGTGTCTCAACCTGTTATTTATGAACCGAGGTATTGATTAAATATATTGTCTGTTCATAATTATATGAATTGTTTGTTGTTAGACTGTGCTCGTATAGTTTTGTAATTGGATACTGTCAGGTTTTGTTTTTGGTGCTGATTACTCGTTTATATTCCGCTGCGCATTTATTAATTAATTGGATTAATTGTTATTTGCCATATTTATTAAATAGGTTTTTTAATAAATAAAATTTTGACTGATCACCACTGGAACCCAACACATGTTTGGACTTTAATGGGCTCAAGTTTAATAATTAGACCCAGATATGTATTGGGTACCATTATGCTTTACCCTTTAAAATTCATATGTTTTTTATTGAATGGCTTAAGAGTTAATTGCAGCTATGGTTTATGTGGTGAAACCCAAAACACAGCTTTCAATCACTTGGTAACCATTTTGCAGATAAGGCCCTTGTAGTGATCCTTTTTTTTGAATTGTGTTTTTCGTTTGTTTGAATGTTAAATCCATGGGTAAAGTTAACTTTTCACATAATAATGACGATGATGATGATGTGTGCACTCATCACTCTTGCATAACAAGCCATGTAGGATTAGTAGTTAGGTTTATATTTTGTGCATGTGTAAAATAAAGGAGTAGAGGGGGATGCCTCATGCCCCACGTACTATCTTCATATTTTAGGTTTATTCTCATGCTTTAGATAGTGGCTTGTATCATCTACTTAAAAGGAGTGTTTCCTTAAGTTTGTTTTATTACGTATATGAATCAAAAGTAAGTTTCTTTTCTCAATATTCTAATCTAGTTCTTAATCTTTCTAGCCATTTGATCCTGTTGATACTATCACTTAACCAACAATCTAGTTTCCTGTTCAACCATTTCATTCTACGGTACTCCTTCCACTACCCATCCATCAGTCAACCATATCCTCACCACCTCCACTAAACCCTACCTCCATCGCTCCACAACCTTCTGCTCTATTTGTCGATGACATCTCTGCTGCCACCGTCACTCCAACGACAACAACTACCTCCCTACCACCAAGTCCGACTCTGTTTCAGCTTACGCTGATTCCAAGCTTCACATAGTAACTGACCTCGACTAATACATATCTAGAGAATCAATATCATTAAACAAGTTATTAAGAACCACCAAATTAAAGTTTAATCAATTCATAAACTCTAGCACCGACGCCGTCGATGATCTCCAGACTCTGATCGCCATCGACGGCGACCTGCGAGTCGTCGTATCCTTCTGGAAATCAACTGTCTACTTTATCAGTAAACTAATTGCTTCACCCGAAGAAGATCACAAATGGTTTCGCCTCGCATAAAAATATTGAATCCAATGCTGTCCCCGAAAGAAACTCCAAGTTGGGGCCCTTTCTTTTTCATATGCAACTCTTCACCCGAAGAACACACAATAGTGTTTGGTTTTTGGCTTTGTTGAGGTCGCACGAGAAGATGGCCAAGCCAATTTGCTTTGCGGCTTGTGTCGGCTATAGGGTGGAGAGCCATATGCTACCATTCTAGCCTAAGCATAATGGGTTCCTTCTAAACCAGATTGTTACTCTTAGGCTTCATATTGCGTGGCCTACACGTGTCAAAATGTCGATAAGCAAAATTATCTTTTATAGATTTCCGTGTTCGGATTTGATGCTGACTAGTGGTGCCTATCACTATCTTAGATGTCCTTATCTAATTGACCTTGCCTAGTTTTTAAACATTAATATTTAGCCTTGTTTCATAGAATTATGTAGTCCGCATGCTTATTTGGGAAATTAAGTTTATATTGAATGGGTCATGTTATTATATGAGGGGACCAAAATAGAAGGATGAAAATAATTTGTAGAAAAAAAAACCTTAAAAAATAATGAAAAATTAATAATAAAATCGTAACTCAAAAGTTAATAAAAAAACGAAAAATGTAAACACAAAAATATTTCCACCATCTTCCTCGTTCTAAAAAGAAGAAAAAAAAACTTGAAAAAGACACAATGTTGAGAAAAAAATATCATTGTATCTTTTTATTTATCGAAAAAGACCAAATATAACATGACTTAATAAAATAGGAAAGTGCTCATATGACATCTACGTGATATCCTGTGTGGAGCCCTTAAAATGATATCATATGAAAAAATCATCTTACTTTAACAGTATTGCTAGATTAGATTTAATTTCTACTTAATATTTGTATCATGTTTTAGTTCAAAATGCCAATTACTTTCGGCCAATGTTTAGAAAAACGGCACAAACCGACCGTTTAAACTGGTTATACAGGGTTTCGGTAAGTCATCCGATATTTAGAGCTATGTATTTTTCGGCAGTTTGCTAGAACTTCGAACCGCCGGCTTCCAAAAATACCGGTTTATGCTCAAGAGAACTTTGCGCTGCTTTAAAACTGAATCATTCAATTCAAACATTTGGACATAAATTACGGATTGATTATAATCACTAATCACCATCAACCACCAGTGGATGATGAGAGAATAGCATGTCGATGATACTCATTAGTTTCTTATTGTTATGGGTCTTTCTCTTGAGTAAACCTTTAACACTAAAAGATGATGCCAAGCAATATTTTATTCCAGTGTGAATATAATTACGAATAAACAAGTAAAGTTTAAGCAAGCCGTCCACTAACGCGTCAAACAAAATAAACAGTTAGAACCTGAATCTTTGAGATATGATAAATAAGTAAAAAAAACTCGTTGCCGCAAGAATCAATACAAACGGATGTCTAGAACTTAAGTTATATTAGATTTAAGATTTAAGCGAGCTGTGACTGACCAGAATTTGAACAGCGAGTCGGAAGTTGGGTTTTGGTCAGTGGCCTTAAAATTTCATTACGAGAATAAAAGTCTTTTGGACCGACGTTGAATCTGACCAGAAGTATGAGAAAACGTAAAGTCAAACTTGTTGGCAGTTTCGCCTTTTAACAAATTTTAAACGAATTGAGTAGTCAACACCCTCCAACCACTGAAATTAATTGAAGGTTATTGACTAGGGAATATGTATGAATGATTTCTTAGTTTACCTTACCCGAAAAGTGAAAGGATATCACAACGAAGATTCAAAGGTCCAAAAGTGAACAAAGTCAACCGTCAAGCTTGTATCTTCAATCAAATAAGCAAAAAAACCGAGAAGTTCTATGAGGGACAAAGAAGGTGACAGCTGTAGGAGGCTCCCTTAGGGTTAGAGTAAAGTTTGTGGCAAGTAAATATGACGTGTTTATATAGAAATTACAAAACGAACCAATTATGGTCATTATGGTCGTTTAAGTAACTGAATAAGAGTTTAATGACAAAATCAACGAAATAATTTGTAGATTTCATGCTTGATCAAGGGGTTATGTATGTGGACATGCATTTTAGTTATATTCCTTTTCTTGGACCTTAATTCACACGATTTATGCCAAAAATAAGCGATTTGCATACTAAAAACGAACTTGGAAAGGAAATCGAGACATGGATCTGTGTAGCTACTCCATCGCGTCGCGTGGCCAATAGGAAACCTCCCCATCGCGCGGCACCCCAGGTGTCAAAAGGAAACAATTTTATTTTTAACTATTTTGGTCCTTGTAGTTTGAAAATTGGATAAATAATGAACCTTTTAAATATAAAACAAGAAATGAACAACATGTGAAGTGTAAAGGGTATAAAGTGAACATTAGAAACTTAAATACTTATAAATATTTGATTTTTGATTAATAATAAAGATCTAAAGTATTCCCGGTTCGGGTTAAACATGAACAAAAAATCCGAGATGTTACAGTCTCCCCTACTTTAGGAAATTTCGTTCCGAAATTAAGGAAAACCAAAACATCATCGTTTTGAAAACAATTAAACTTTTAAGGAAAATATCATAACATAGAACTTCTAATAACCGAAATAATGCTCTAAATGACCATCCTATAAAGGCACATATATATAGGATGTACCAGCGGCGTATCCACCATGTCATTATCATCTTATCATTTGTACCGTTACCCAAGCTACCTTAGGTTCTAAATCATGACACACAAGTGGACGTATTATGACTTCCATGCGAGGACTTGGATAATTATGTTCGGACCATAATTACTCTTATCGTCGGATGGTCCGCATATCTCGTTTGATCATGTGGGTTATAAAACATTTAAACCATCAATTGAAAGAAACAAACGTTTTGATAATTTTAAATATAAATTCAAGAGATACTTCATAAATGTTCGAGTTGGATACTAAAACCGTGTAATTCCTATTATATCTTTTGATTATAAAAGAAGAATTTGGAAGATTGAAAGAAAATGGATTTTTTGAAACAGACGCTATAATGAATCGAGATGAATACGAATAAGATAATAAGATAAGAGTACAAAATCCTAAAAAGTATTCTTAATAAAAGGAAACTTCATTCATAAGATGAAAAAGGCAAAATAGTTCAACTTAAAATCATCAAATGTCACAAATAACTAAATAGTCGATATGATGTGTAAGCAGAAAAGATAAGATAACTTAAAATGGAAATAAAGGAAGCAACAAAAATATTCAGAGTCTTCAAGGATCTTCAGTTACGGTTGACTTGATTCACTTGACTTGAGCACTTGAGGTATTTGGATCCATGATAAGTTGAGCAATCGTGGTAGATGGATTTGGGACAGCTTGAATAGGTTGAACTTGAAAACCTTGCATAAATGGAGTTTGATTGAATTGAGTTGGGTAAACTTGAGCTTATGGCTATGGGGTTTGATAGGGTTGAGTTAAGTATGGGGAATCTTGGTTGACGAGGGGAACTTGAAGAACATATGGTTGATGGGTTGGGAATTTATGAGCATTGGTAGTGTATTGGGGTGTAGGAATAGCTTGAGCTTGGTGTGGATGGCTTAGTTGAGGGCACACATTGCAAAGATGACTAGGATCTCCACAATTGTAGGAAGCACAGGTGTTAGGAACACCGAGTTGAGCAAGTGGGGTAGTTTGAGTACCTGGCGGTGCACGGCAAGTGTTAGCAAGGTGACCATAATGGTTGCACTTGGTGCATATGCGACATGGAGATTGAGGCAGGTAATGGTAGTTACAAACGGAGCATAACGGGAAAGGTCCGGTATAGGTTTTCTTATTAGGAGCATTTTGATTGGAGGGTTTAGGGTTGGCTTGGTTACCAACATAGTTTTGGTGGTTGGATTTACATTTGTGGTGAGAATGGTTACTATTATACTGAGTGGGTTTGGGTTCGGCCTTAGCATAAGTTGAGGAATCGGTTTTCGATTTTTCAAGAGTAGGTTTAGCATCCTTGCGAGGTAGGGTTCATCTCTAATATGGTTATCCGACAGTGAAGCAGCAAGAGCTATAGCTTCCTCGATTGAGAGAGGGTCTCGACTAACCACGACATCATGGAAAATTGTTGGCAATCCCCGAATATACTTTTGAATCCAACGAGAAAAAGGGGTTACGATGTGGGATACTAGCAGACTAAGTTCTTTGAAACAGTTCGAGTAGGTTGAATGTCACCACCGATTTGTTTAAGCTCCCAAAACTCCGTCTCGAGCCTTTGCAGTTCATGCTCAGAACAAAACTCTCTCTTTTAAGCATCCTTGAGTTCCTCCCAAGGCATAGCCAACACTTCTTAAACACCATGGTGGGCCTTAAAAGCATTCCACCAAGTGAGAGCTTGTTCCTCAAAAACTCTCGAGGCGAACCTAGTATGCTTATCGTCCGGACATTCGCAGTGGGTGAAAATGTTCTCCATTCTTTCAAACCAACGGAGGAGCTTAGTAGAATTATCCTTGCCAAGATAAGGAGGTGGTTTAGCACTAGTAATGTTCTTGTAGTGGTAGTTGTTCAGTGTAGTAGCAGATCTATTTATGCTTTGTAGTTAAGACACGACCTCGGTAAAGCAGCAGTAAATTCATTCGTGACTCGAACAACCAAACGACGATCATGAGAAGCCGATGGATGACGTTTGTTATGACGATAAAGTTGAGAAGACATTTTACGAGGACCAATAATGAAACTTTATAAGATGACGGGTAAGTTGTGTGAAGGAGTTGATATGAGATAATAGTGAAATATATTAAAAGTGTGCTAGTGATGACTCGAGTACAAGTCATGATTTAAAATAATGTGAATAATTTTGAGGTATTTAAGTAAATAAACAATGTTTATAAAATTTTTCAAAAGTAAAATGTTATTGGGTTGGGCTTTCCATTGTAGCTCGAGATCCCAAATGAAATAACAAAACATATCAAACGAGTTGACCTCCCATGAGCTTTCCATGGAAATTTGAATGGCCAAACTAAATAAATAACATAAGGTTTGTGAATTGGGCCTCCTATGAGCATTCCATGGCAATTTATTGGCCCAATTAAAATAACGAGTAATAAACAATTGAGTTGGTCAGCCCATGAGCGTTGACATGGCATTTAACTGACCCAACTAATTAACGAATTATCAAATCAATGGAGTTGGTTGGACCAAGAGTGTTACATGGTATTTAACCGACCCAACTAAATATCGAATCAACGAATCAAATATGAGTAGTTGGAGTATCTCGAGAACCACCTCGGAAGCTACGTTCCAACAAAAAAAAATCAAATTGAAAATGGGTTGAGAAATGGATAATTGGAGTACCCATGGATTAACATGGATTTTTCACCCAACTAAGCATTTTAAAATAATTTAAAACACAATTTTGAAAGTTTTCCTGAATTTAGACAGAACTACCGTGAATTCGGTTTTTATAAAGTAGTGCAACCGTTTAGTCGGTTACGTTTAACCGCTTAGGGGTCTAGTGGTATGACATCTTGTTCCGCTTTGGCCTAGAGGCTCGAGTATTGTGGTCAGGTTAACCCCCTGGTAAGGAATAGCGTCTTACCTTTGGTTCTTGGAACCGTTTTTCCAAGGCCCAACTCACAGTTTCTTTCAACCCCTACGGTTACTTACCGAACATGTCATCCTCCCATGCCCTAAGGAGATGGAGTAAAAACAAAATACTGGAATTCTTTAGGAATATCCCAAAAATAAAAGATAATCTACCAAAAATAAAAGATTTATAAAAATATTTTGAATGTGAGGCGTAGCCTCGGAATTTGTGTGTGTGCGCAATAAATAAATAAGATAAAATACAATAAAATAATTAATCTAATTTAAGCGGTGGACAATTAAATAGCACATAAGGCAGTTCAGATAAGCACATATAGGGTCTTAAGCATATGACTGGACGATTTCTAACAACCTTTCTTATAACCTTCGGCTCTGATACCAATCTGTCACACCCCAACCTAAGGCGGAAATGCCGGGGAGTGATCCGATTGTTCATAGCTCGAAGATACTATTATGAATATAACTGACACATTTAATTATTTTATTTCAAACAGTACACACAATTTACAAATATGACAAAACAATTTAAATAAGTGAATATAAACTAAAGCATTGGTTGTCTTCATTAAATCCTAAGGTCTTGTCTAAGTGTCCAAACTTCAATCTTCAATTTTACATGATAACCTTCATACGCATAGAAAATGAAAGAGTTTGTCAACATAAAGTTGAGTGAGATTATCACAAGTTTTGCAATGATATAAATAAGCATAACGTAGTAAATTGCAGTAAATGAATCAAACCATAAGCAAGTAATGAGACCGTCTCCAAGCGAGGGCATTGGTCAATAATATGAGCACCCTATACAAGGGAATACGTTGGACCCCTCCGAATTATACGAATGAATGAATATTAAGACAAGTAAGCATGTAACATGTATATTTGATTAAGTCACACACAATTACATGTTTGTATTGTTTGATATATATATATATATATATCTATGTATGTATATATATAATATGAAATACGAATAGTACTTATATGTCCACAAAACGTTTAGAAAACTTGGTAAAATAGGAGAATGATAAAACTCACCTTAGATTAAAGGCAAGTGAATATAATTACGAATAAACGAGTAATGTTTAAGCGATTTGTCCACTAACGCGTCAAATGAAATAAAAAATCAGAGTCTGGAATCAATCCAAACGGATGTCTAGAACTCAAGTTATGTTAGATTTGTGATTTAAGCGAGCTGGTGTGCTGACCAGAGTCCGAACAGCGAGTCGGAAGTCGGGTTCTGGTCAGTAGCCTTAAAATTGTGTTACGAGAATAAAAGTATTTTGAATTGAACGTTGAATCCAACCAGAATTTTGAGAAAACGTAAAGTCAAACTTGATGATTTTGATCCTTGTAGTTTGAAAATTGAATAAATAATGAACCTTTTAAGCATAAAACAAGAAATGAGCAACATGTGAAGTGTAAAGGGTATAAAGTGAACATTAGAAACTTAAATACTTATAAATATTTAATTTTTGATTAATAATAAAAATATAAAATATTCCCGGTTCGGGTTAAACGTGAACGAAAAATTCGAGATATTACACTAACATGGTGTTCCAGGTTGGATGTCTCCGGTTGGGAGTAAAGGTCATCCAAATGTGGGAACATGTATTTTTTTTTGAGGTTTGCTGTCAAATCTTGCTATTTGTCTCGATGTATTAAACGGCATTGTCACTTCAATATTATTCACCGTTCCAATCAACTTCATTGACGAGGTTTGTTGTACAGTGGGCATCTTAACATAGCCATCCACTCTTCTATCTCTTCCATGAACAAAATTTTCTCATCATAATGATAACATTTTAGAGCTTCCTCCCATCCCAAAGCTCTAAACTTATTAACATCGAATGGCCCAAACTCACGTTCTGGTACCGCTTTTTCATAAATAAACCCTTCTATTTTTTCGACAATTTTTTCATCTTGTCATGGAATAATTCCGGCTGCCATCTCATCTAATGATCTGTCAATGGACTAGACGTCCAGTCTGGTTTAACATAGTGGACTTCTTCTTCTTCTTCTTGCTTGCTTGTTCCGAAGCTGGGTTATTGGATGACCCGACTATACCTTTTCATTTTTCCTTTCCTGAACGTCCCATCCATTAAGCAATGACCACAATTAAACCAAGTTAGCATTCTTCTCATTTCAACATTCCCACACTTGCGTGTTTCTATGGTTGTGGATATATGGAACATCATAAAAAATATTTCTCACAAAATATCGGTAGCATTTCGTTTAATTTTATGACATATTCCATCATCTAAACAATATTATTCTTACTTTCCCAATGATTATCCACTACCATAGCACATAACCTCAATCCAACATCAAACTTTTTCAAAATTAACAAGCAAGTAAGAACAATCTTAAACAAAGATACCTTAATCTCTGAAATTTTTAGCAATTGACTAAAGAAAAACATACCTGAAAGTCGTATTATGTTAGAACATACTATCACTTAGTCGAATTGCATAACCCACTTCTTCACTCAAAATTTCAGACCAAAGATGTCCAAAATCGACACCCAAAACGTCAAAATTTTTGAAAACCAAGCGAAGATTATGATTCCTTGCAAAAATCTATTTAATTTACACTCCAGAATGGATGATTTTGGTTCAGATATGACAGAGATGTGAATCTGGTGTAACATTCGTTATTTTTCAAACTCGAAACCCGGCCCGTTTATTTAATTTTTTGTCTCATTTATTATTCGAATATCGTTGGTACATGCCACTTGTATTTATATCGTTTGTAAACGAGTACTAGCAATATGAGTTATATACATTTTCTTTTACCATAATATAACTTCTGAAACATTTTTGAACCAATTCAAACTCTAAGGACTATTATGCAAATAACTCAAAATTCGTTTTCCTTTTCCCTCCCTAACCCGTCACCACACAACCCTCCCCCCCCCCCAACTCAATTTTAAATCTCAACCAGGCCGTAAATCACGGATTTTGACCTGTTTCTGCGTATCTTAAACAACACATTAATCATCTATATGGTAATACTGCGTAAATGACAGCAATGACTGAACGAATTAATCAATTTCACATTGAACCCTTCACGGACCAACCTTGGACTCGTTACCTTATAAATACGTGATTATAATGCAATTGAATTCGCCTGCACCATCCTCACATCAACGCTAAACTAAGCCTTAACTCAATTGTGACTGAGAAGCCGTGCAATGTCAACTTCAATCTCTTGTTCTTGAGCTGAACCTAACCCTTCGTTTTAATTTAATCCAGCCGTGTTCGAGGTAATTGTTGTATGGCTTTGGTTCGTTTTCATGTTCACTTGAAACCCCCTCTGTCAATTTTGATTGACAGAGGGTATAAGACTACCGATTGTCGATTGTTTCTTTCTAGGGTTTAAAATGTGATTTGAGGAAGAACATGATCTGGTATGTTTATAAATATTGATTTTCATATCATTCACAGGTTAGACACCTGCCCTAGTGGCAGGTGCATACTCTCTTAACACACTGAACCGGCCTGGGGCGCGGGTTTAAGTTCCCAAGGCCCGGTTTTTGAGTTTTATTTTTTCTTTTAATTTATTTTTAATCAAAATTTATTATTATTACATTTTTACAACATTAGATAAGTATTATTTTGATAAAACGAACCTACAAAACCCTCTTCTGGACTCGGTTTTGTTAACTTTATGTGTGTGTGTATAATTTATTTAAGAAAAATGATAAATGTTTTGTAATAAAGAAAAGGGAACAATTATATTGTTACTACTCACTTATTAAACCAAACTAATGACCTAATGACATTCAAAACAAATGTTTGTTAATATATAAATATTGTTATATATAATATTCATTTATTTAACCATAATTGATATTTATTTTATTTGTTTGGAAATCAAACCTAAATGCAAAATAATAATAATAATAATAATAATAATAATAATTTTTTTTTTTTAGTTCAAAACCTAAGGGACTCCAAATCTACATTTGAACCAAGTAGTAACCATCTTATCGTGTGGCATTATTTTTAATTTATATTATTTACAAACTATATTGATTACAATTTTAGATAAACCCAATCAAATCCTGAATTTGTTATAAGTCTTGTTAATATTTCGTTATTTAATTTCTATTATCGTTAACAAATAGGGTCTTTTGTCGATGTATCCCGAGGAACTCGACCGTTTCTATCATAATTTTTATCGTCATCTCATCTTCGTTAATCCACTCGTTAAGGTGAGTTTACATACCCTCTTTTTTCATCTTTTATATTTTAGGGGTAGCATGTATACCTTTAACATTACTCATGTTTTATTTCCTCATCTATTCAAAACACAATTCAATTTATGTTTATGTATGATTATTGCATGATTTATGATTATGCTCTATGTGCTTAAGTGTTTATTTTATGTTTGGTGGTTGGTATCTCATCTATTCTCATCTAGTATGGTCATACATTTACCCAAGTATATTGATTTTATATCAATAGGAGCGGGTCCACATCTATTTAGTTGTTTACATTTTCATAAGTGTTGTAATGCTCACCATTTACATATGAATTGTGATTTACCTATATATCTATATTTTTATATATGTTACAGGTTCAAGTACTTGATATATTCAAGATCGAAGATAGTTAGTTGACTTTAGGATATTTATTCAAATTACAAGTTATGATGTATTTACTTATTGAATTTGTGTGCTTGTTTAATGTTAATGAAGTTTAATAATTATTGTCGCTTTAATTAGTGTCTCTTTAGCTACTGTTCAATCAATACGTTACGCCCCGGCATGTTCCGCCTTTGGTCGGGGTGTGACATATGGGGGCTAGGGTTCTTGAAATGTATTAGGGAAGAAGAAAAGATGGTAAAAATATGTGTAAGGCCCCGAACCTCCGGAATCCCACAGTTGGTAATCATTCAAAACACTCGTAAAAATAATTAAACTTAAAAACAATTCTTTTCATTAAAATAAGCATCACAGAGTATAATTCGGCGGAAAACGTAAATAACAAAATAAGTTCCCAAAACCCGGGAATTTTGCCCAAAACCAACATAATTATCTTTAATAAAATTTTTTTAAAATAAATGTTTTATTAATAAAGTCTTCAAATCCCGTATGCCCTTCACCGTCCAAGTAACTTCGTACACGTCCAAGCGATAAGGCATCCTCTTCCTAACCTGAAACTCACACTAACATGCACACAAAGTCAGCTTAAGCTGAGTGAGTTCAAGTTTTAAATAAGTAACAAAAGTCTAAATAATCATTCCAACGGTTTTAAAAGGGTAAACGGAAATACATCGGTTAGGTCACCACATTCAATAAATAATCATCCTTACGTATGAGCATCTCTATACGTGCATTCCTATATATATAAATATATATATATATATAACATTCAATAATAACATTCAGGGCCGAGAAAACGTACAACCCAAACACGTAACATTCAGCGCATGCAAACACAAAGTAGGCATACGCAACATTCAGTAGTCGAGACGACTACAACATTCGCCAAATATTGGCCATTCTAATATATATATATATATATATACATACACGCATTCTTTAACATTCCAAGGCCTACTAATACTAGCAAGCCTATGTAAAATCGTTTAAAACATTTCATCAAGTAAGAAAACACTTAGGTGTGATGCTAGCCCAAAACTTAAAAAGAGTTAAACGGGGCATCAAGAACTCACCTGAAATCGATCGAACACCTGCAACGAGCTAGGAAATCCCTAAGTGCACACTCATAAGTAAGGGCATGTAAATAGTACACAACGCGTTATTAAACTAGACCGTAAGAACACTCTTGCCTAATGGGCCGTTCAAGCCCAACACGTTGGCCCAAGGCCCAACAACTTGGCCCAAGGCCCAACACTTTGGCCCAAGGCCCAACAACTTGGGCTGAGGCCCAACCCAAACCCAATTACTTAACCTCAGCCCCTAAAACCTTTCAGTTAACCAAATCCACCCTTTGATCATGGTCGGGGCTAACCATGATGCACAACTTACCCGCCGGTAATCGAATCGAATCGAATACGCACGAAATAAATTTTTAAAATCAATTGTCAAACAAATCAGCCACAAATGGACCAAATTCCCAACTTAACCATTTCATACTTCATAATTATGTCAACCGAGTTGATAGGGTTGACGGTTCCTTTTTACAACTCCCAATTTAACTTTTAAACGACAATTCGCGCACCGCCGACTCGATTGACCAATCACTAACCAAAACAACCCCGAGTATCAAAAAATTAATTTTCCCACAGCCCTTAGACTCCCCTAGGGCCATGCAACTGATTCGGTTGGTCATTCAATCGATTAACGCATCAAACTCAACAATTGACAATTCTACACCCGATAAACCCTAGTTTTCAAACTAAAATCGATTGACCGACCTAAACACCTCCAATGGCCACGAAATTTTAATATGACGTAAATTCCATACCTAGGAATCTTTCTACACCGGAAACTCTAATTTTTATCCACGGGAAGTGGGTCAATTACACCTTGGCCGAAAATCTGTCCAACGAAAAGTTTCAACAAAATTGAGCATCAAAACGATTAGGGGTGAACAAAAAGAGTGTTGGGGTTTGTAGTACATACCTTGAACTACTTCTAGGAGCTTGGAATTGATCAAAAAGTCGAAGCAATGAAGGGGGGGGGGGAAGGCTGTTCTCGGCCGATCATAACTGCTAGGAGGGGAGGGGTTTAGGGTTTTGTTAATTGTTATAATATAAAGATTTTACATCCAGGCCCCTCCCAATTGAAGTGTAAGACAAAATGGAAGGAAAGTTAAGTTCTTTAACGTACCGGGATGACGTAAAGGCTTCCGAGAAACATCGGTTAAGTCTCGAGAGTTATACATACTTTACACGCGCTAAATCATTAAACCGAAAGTTTGACGGGTGTTACAATATGGTAGATGGTAGAATTTGTGGTTGGAAATAAAAGTTAATTTTTTGATTTTTTTTTAAAATCTGTGATGCACAAACAAAAATCTCGTCAGGTGCCACCATAAACTATGGTGGCTACCGTAGCTAGCCACCGTAGCTTACGGTGGCACCTGATACCGTAATGAGTCACCGTGGACATTGGAAACCCAACGTAGGATTTTAAAGTCCACTGTAACTTACCCGGCCCCTGTAAAATATTTTTTTAAATAAAAAAACACAAAACCAAAAATATACAAAAAAAAAACACTTAGATAACTTAACTTACCTTACCCGGCCCCTGTAAAATATTTTTTTAAATAAAAAAACACAAAACCAAAAATACAAAAACAAAAACACTTAGATGTCTTACCTGATGTAGGTTGTCACGATCTACTCAAAAACAATTAATTAAAGACTTAAATACCTATAACTAGTATGGGTAAGTAAGGTCGTCTCCACAAGGACTCATGGAAATTACAAGTTTATATTTTTAACTAATTAATTATTAACTAAAGTGGACAGACGATGTCAAGCGGTTTTTAGAAAAGATTACATAAACTAAACGATTACTTAGAAAAACTTTGTAGACAATATTAACAAAAAGTATTCATTCTAGGTTCGGGTTATGTGTTCCATACGTCAATCACAGATTCTTTAGTCTTTGATTTTTATAATAATTGCTAGTCCTATGGTTTGATTTATGATGACAACGATACCCTAACCGAATTGTTGACACAAATGAACCTGGACTCCACAATTGTCAAATCTATGTCTAGGACAACTAACTGAATGATAAGGTTTGATGATTCTAGTTCAATGACACAAGAGCTTAAACCCTAAATGTTGATGAACAACCAAACAAACGTTACACAAGTCAATAATCGCAAACACAAACTTTAATCACCTAAATAACTAATTAAGCAAGACAAATTCATATAAAATCAATCAAGCTATATTCATTAAGCATAAGAATCTGATCATAACAGTATTTCACACAAAACCTTAGCCTAGAACAAACACACACGACTAGCCGGACATCGACATAATCGTTAAAGTACTTATCTTGATGAACAAAAGATCGTAGGACAAACCGAAAGCTTTGGAATGATGGAAAATCTCCCTAGAACTCCTCCTTTACCTCTGGAAGTCGTAATATCCCAAATAGGGTCTAAAAATCGCTTATATAGTGAAAACCCTAACTTTTGCCGACATTGAGCATCTTCGCGTATCGCGAAGTTGCATTTCCTGCATCTTTGCGATATGCGTAGATGTAACTGACTTCATATTCGAATTCCTCTCGTTGAGAAACATGAAATTCATATATTATGGATTCCGTAACTCATTTTCTAGGCCAAGATATGCCCATTTTACTAAAACACACTTTCCTGGTAACCCATGTTGTTCAGTTTTCGCTTCGGCTTCATGTTTCTCATCCAATCCTCTCCCAAATCCTTCTTAACCCTCAGTACATGTTTCCCCATGCTTCCATCATCTCGAGGCTTGCTTAATCTTCATCTGCATGGCTTTGAATTAGCTCGTTTAAGCTCCTTAACTTCCAATGTCCTGAAAACACATAACAACGCTTGAAGTACCAATGTTCATTTGATTGTTTAACTAAAATTAACTAATTAATATACAAAATAAACTAACTTTTACCCAACCATCATTACCCCCAACATGAAAACCAGTGTTGTCCTCAACACATGTCAAAGACATCCATAGCATCTTTCCCACACTTAGGTTAGACACACTCTTTGAGGAGAGCAAGAAAAATGCTAAAAAGATAAATAAACAAAAATAAAAACTACTCTTACTCTAATACTAAACAAACTCGAGTCAGCAACCGTAGAAGGTTGCCCACCTTATCCACTTCAAGCATATTTATGTCCTTACCTTCCAAGTACGGTTTAAGACGATGCCCATTCACTACCTGTCTTGTTTGTTCTTGAAGGTATTCTATTTCCACATCACCAAACCTACCCACTCCCGTTATGACAAAAGGACCCATCGACTTACTCTTTAATTTTCCGAGGAAGAGCTTAAGTCTTGAATTATACAATATATGGATGCTTTTATACGCTACATAGACAAAATACAATGTCTCACTCTCAGAGGTGCTCCTTGAGTTCATTTGCTTTTGGTTTAATATGGTATTGGATTAGAAAGTGGGGAATTCCTTCGTCTTTGGTATGCGAATTTTAAGCTGCTATTGCTCCGATAGCTGCTTTAGAGGTTGCTTAGCCGGTATCTGACTGAACTAGCTGGTTTAGATTTCATTAGTTGAAAGTCTCGCACTATATCTGACAAGTCGCACTATATGTCAAGACAAGATGCATCTTCCTCTCCAGGACTTCGAAAAGGTACTTTTGGGACACCAATAGGCATTAAATGAAATAAAAAAGAACTAAGTACTATATTTTATTTTGATATGGAAACGTAACAAAGCCTTTCTTTTTCTTTATAATATTGTACTCTATCCTAATCAGATTTTATTCAATTCATAAGATTTTATTCATCATTTATGAAAATTTGATAAAGAAAGCAAGAAAAAAAGGGAAAATGATTACGAATAGTGTCCTCTAATGATGAACAAGTATGGGCACATTCGCTCATAGAAAATGGCATTCACTTCCCCACTGCGTATTGGTACTTATCGAGTATAGAATAAATCTGCTTCTCTTTGTTCCTACGAACAAAATTGTTCCATTATTACCAACAGAATAGAACAAATATGAACCCTTGCGTTGAAATAATTTACTAAAACTAAATAGGGGGGGTCCATAACATAGTCATAGTATAGTCTTTTCCAATGCAATAAAGTTACATAGTGTCATTTTTCTTTCATAAAGGGGTATTTCCATGGGTTTGCCTTGGTATCGTGTTCATACCGTTGTATTGAATGATCCCGGACGGTTGCTTTCTGTTCATATAATGCATACAGCTTTGGTTGCTGGTTGGGCCGGTTTGATGGCCCTATATGAAATAGCAGTTTTTGATCCTTCTGACCATGTTCTTGATCCAATGTGGAGACAGGGTATGTTCGTTATACCCTTCACGACTCGTTTAGGAATAACCAATTCCTTGGGCGGTTGGAGTATCACGGGGGGACTATAACTAATCCGGGTATTTGGAGTTACGAAGGTGTGGCTGGAGCGCATATTTTGTTTTCTGGGTTGTGCTTTTTGGTAGCTATCTAGCATTGGGTATATTGGGATCTCAAAATATTTTGTGATGAACGTACAGGAAAACCCTCTTTGGATTTGCCCAAGATCTTTGGAATACATTTATTTCTTGAAGGTGTGGCTTGCTTTGGTTTTGGTGCATTTTCATGTAACAGGCTTGTATGGTCCTGGCATATGGGTGTCCGATCCTTATGGGCTAACAGGAAAAGTACAATTTGTAAATCCATCGTGGGGTGTGGAGGGTTATGATCCTTTTGTTCCGGGAGGAATAGCCTCTCATCATATTACGGCAGGGACTTTAGGCATATTAGTAGGTCTATTCCATCTTAGCGTCCGCCCGCCCCAACGTCTATACAAAGGATTGCGTATGGGCAATATTGAAACTGTCCTTTCCAGTAGTATCGCTGCTGTCTTTTTTGCAGCTTTTGTTGTTGCCGGAACTATGTGGTATGGTTCAGCGACTACTCCCATCGAATTATTTGGGCCTACTCGTTAACAATGGGATCAGGGATACTTCCAATAAGAAATATATAGAAGAGTCAGTACTGGATTAGCCGAAAATCAAAGTTTATCAGAAACTTGGGCTAAAATTTCTGAAAAATTAGCCTTTTATGATTACATCGGAAATAATTCGGAAAAAGGGGGATTATTTAGGGTGGGTTCAATGGATAATGGGGATGGAATAGCGGTTGGATGGTTAGGAAATCCTATCTTTAGAGATAAAGAAGGCCGTGAACTTTTTGTACGTCGTATGCCTACCTTTTTTGAAACATTTCCGGTCGTTTTGGTAGACGGAAACGGGATTGTTAGGGCCGATGTTCCATTTCGAAGGGCAGAATCTAAGTATAGTGTTTAACAAGTTGGTGTAACTGTTGAGTTCTACGGTGGTGAACTCAAAGGAGTCAGTTATAGTGATCCTGTTACTGTCAAAAAATATGCTAGACGCGCTCAATTGGGGGAAATTTTTGAATTAGATCGTGCTACTTTGAAATCTAATGGTGTTTTTCGTAGCAGTCCAAGGGGATGGTTTACTTTTGGACATGCTTCATCTGCTTTGCTCTTCTTCTTCAACACATTTGGCATGGTGCTCGAACCTTGTTTAGAGATGTTTTCGCTGGTATTGACCCAGATTTGGATTCTCAAGTAGAATTTGGAGCATTCTAAAAACTTGGAGATCCAACTACAAGAAGACAAGCAGCCTGATACAACATTTCTTTGGTCTCTTTCGAATCGATTTTCTTTTTATGATTTTATTTTTATATAGGGTACCAGATAAATCTTGATTTGAATCATCATTTTTTTTGTTACTCTTGCTCTTTCTTTATCCGAGATATGATCCCCCCAAAAATAAACAGGTATGGAAGCTATAATTGTAAACCATGATCGAATCTATGGAAGCATTGGTTTATTATACATTCCTCTTAGTCTCGACTCTAGGGATAATTTTTTTCGCTATCTTTTTTAGAGAACCGCCGAAAATTTCAACTAAAAAATAAAAAAATGAAATGATTTTTCATTATCGCAATTGAAGTAATGAGCCTCCCAATATTGGGAGGCTCATTACTTTAATTAGTCCCCATGTTCCTCAAATGGATCTCTTAGTTGTTGAGAAGGTTGCCCAAAACCGGTATATAAGGCGTACCCAGTAAAACTTACAAGTAAACCAGATATAAAGATGGCGACTAGGGTTTCTGTTTCCATTATTATATAATTTCAAGACCACAATGTATCTATGATAAGAGCGTTTATTGACAATGGGATGGTATACAAAGTCAACATATTTCAATGAATAAAATAGGATTTATGGCTACACAAACTGTTGAGAACGATTCTAAATCTGGTCCAAGACGAACTACTGTAGGGGTTTTATTAAAACCCTTGAATTCTGAATATGGTAAAGTAGCTCTTGGGTGGGGAACGACCCCTTTGATGGGCGTCGCAATGGCTCTATTTGCGGTATTTCTATCTATTGTTTTAGAGATTTATAATTCTTCCGTTTTATTGGATTGAATTTCAATGAATTAGATCTATAAGAACCCCTAAGTCCTAGCTTTTAAATAAAAAATGAATCCTTTAGAGCTCGGATTTCTAGCTAATTTGATTTTGGTAGTTCGATCGTGGAATTTCTTTGTTTCTGTATTTCTGGAATATGAGTGTGTGACTTGTTATAATTGATACAATTGATAGTACAGAGAATGAGTCTGTCATCTTGATAGAGATGGTTCTCTTTCGTCGGATATTTATTCTAGTATCTGGAACACGGAATATATGAAATAGATTAAGAAATATTTAAACTATGATTCATACTTAATATTCAAACCTCGTGGCCAGACTCCAAAAAATTTCCAAGAATTAGAATTTAGAAATATAAATCGAAATTGTTTCTTCTTTCAAATTTCAAAAGCCTTCTTATACTTATTTTGACTCAAAGATAAATCTTTCTTCGGATTTTTGGTTATTATCTATTCGTGGAATAAGCGATGATCCGATGGTTCTTACTCAGGGAATCTTTGGGCTTACTTAGTATTTTTTTATTGAATCATCGTGGTTCTAGTATGAATCTGAGGTTTGAATCGATTCATAGGGTCTTAACAAGATAATTCCTATAAATAATAAATAAAACAAATATAATAAAAATGATAGACAAAAACAAATCAAATAAAAAGAAAAAATAGGGAAGAGATAATTCAAGAGGCCCGTAAGGATCAAGATAAAGACAACTGAGCCAACTTGATATTTTGGTATTATCGCCACAAAGAAGAAGAAGAACTTTCAAAAAATTTTTATTCTTATCTTCATAGCAGATTGAATCGGAAAGTAAGAAGTTTCAAACTTTCTTTTAAATATCTGTTCCAACCAGTATTTGGGTGTTTTTGCTTGAGCTGTACGAGATGAAAGTCTCATATACAGTTCTCGGAGGGGGGATTGCACCTATCTCAATAAAATTTATGATTGGTTTGAAGAGCGTCTCGAGATTCAGGCGATTGCGGATGATATAACTAGTAAATATGTTCCTCCTCATGTAAACATATTTTATTGTCTAGGGGGGATTACGCTTACTTGTTTCTTAGTACAAGTGGCTACAGGATTTGCTATGACCTTTTACTACCATTCGACCGTTACTGATGCTTTTGCTTCTGTTCAATATATAATGACTAAAGCTAATTTTGGTTGGTTAATCCGATCAGTTCATCGATGGTCAGCAAGTATGATGGTCCTAATGATGATCCTACATGTATTTCGTGTATATCTCACCGGTGGATTTAAAAAACCGCGCAAATTAACTTGGGTTACAGGTGTGGTTCTGGCTGTATTGACTGCATCTTTCGGTGTAACTGGTTATTCTTTACCTTGGGACCAAATTGGTTATTGGGCTTCATCCATATATCGTATATATAGGTGTCTAGATAACATTTATATGGATTCAGATGCACATTCATACGCTTCATCCTTTATCCCCTCCAATTCAGAAAACTTCAACTTTCTCAATTCACCGGCTTCATTATAATTCACATTCATATTCTTAATAGCCCATAATGCCTAGTGAGCCAACTCCATAGGAAAGTGACATCCTTTTCCGTAGACCAATCGATAAGGATTTGTTCCAATGGGCATTTTGTTAGTGGTTCGATATGCCCATAATGCATTTTCCAAATTTACCGACCAATCTTTCCTATCAACCCACACCGTTTTCATCAATATCTCCTTAATTTTCCGGTTGGACACTTCAACTTGCCCACTTGTTTGCGGGTGATTCGGGGTAGTAACTCGGTGATTCACATTATACCTCTTCAACATTTTCCAAAATTAAAATTCTTGAAATGCGACCCACCATCACTTAAAATCACTCGCGGAATCCCGAATCGTGCAAAAATATGAGATTGAACAAACTTACATACCACAACATGATCATTGGTCGTTGTTGCTATGGTTCGACCACCCATTTCGACACATAATCTACCGTCATTATGATATATAAGTACCCACACGAATTTGGAAACGGGCCCATAAAGTCAATTCCCCAAACATCAAATATGTCAACCACCAAAATTGGTTGTAAAGGCATCTCGTCCCTTTTTGAAATACCACCCATCTTTTGGCAATTAAGACAATGTCGGGCATATTCACTTGCATCCTTAATTGTAGGTCAATAAAACCCACATGTTAGGAGCCGGTATCCCATCTTTTGTCCACTAAAATAACCGCCACACGCCAATGAATGAGCATGTGCCAAAATTCCTTGAACTTCCGTTTCGGGAATACACCGCCAAATGATTTGATTGGCACCAATTTTAAACACATTCGGATCTTTTTAGCACCATTAATACCAAGCAGATAGTTAAAACATGTTTTTATCAAAAGCTTGGTAAAAAGTCAGGTTTTTGAAAATCTGTGTGGATCTTTTCAATATTGATTAATTTCTTTTCAAAATAGTCACAGATAAAATGATATCGTCTCTTGATGTGTTTCGGTTTTTAGTGCAGAACGGGATTCTTAGTGATTCTAATAGCAGCTGAATTATCAATATAAATGGGAGTATTAAGAAACTTCAAACCGTAATCCCACAAGTGCTATTGGATCTATAAAACCTGTGAACAGCGACTCAATGCTGCCACGTATTAGCATACAGATTGTGTCAATACACAAAAATGCTCATATTCAAAGAATACAATCAAGTGTCTAAATTTGAAAAGTTTTCCGACACTCAGAATAAATTACATGTTGATTTGATTTATCATCCCGAAAGATAACGAGAGGGGAAAAGATAAATTATATGTTAGGAGACATCAAAATATAAAAAGATAGTATACCAATGAAAAGAGTTTATGCTTAATCACAAGATATTGGGGAAGTACAGATGATAGAATATCAACCATAGTTGATCAAAAAATCAAAGAAAAAGAGCTCGAGAATGTTCAAGAGATATGATTAATAGCATATCAAACATGATTGATCAAAAGTAAAAAGGTACTGTCAGAATATAAGGAAACAAATGATCAGGATCAAGAGATGGAATAGATTCGACGGATCGAATCCAAGAAGCAGCAGCGCTAACCTCCGTAAATGCTTAGAATACAAAAGGTAAAATAAATAATTAAACACAACTGATCACTGTGTTTAGAAATTTATAATTACTTATGATATCTTGAGCTATTGACTGATTACATCAATCAAGATGTAAAATTAGTAACAAATCCAAAATTTCAATCATTCTGCTTTGACAGTTGAACTCGAGAACAATATTTGATAGAATCTAATCAAGTAAGAACATCCACACCTAAGCCAGCGAATCTCGAGGACGAGATTCATTTCAAGGTGGGGAGGATGTAACATTCCAGAAAATCCCATATTTATTTTGGGCCAAATATGTCAACTTTTAAAGATGAATGATTAAAAATAATTTCAAAGACAAGTAATGGGAAAAATAAGATAAGAAAAATAAAACAGCTTATGTTAAGGAAATAAGAAATTCCATCCGGCATAGAAAGATGGAAGAAAATGAAAGCATTCCACATGGGTATAAATAGGAAAGATAACTTTTATCCCACATGGAAAGAAGAAAAGAAATGGAAGCTCCTTATAAGGAAAAGAGTTTCCATAGTAATATTCTTATGTTGCTAACCACTCTCCATAGTCCTAGCGGAGGGTGCAAAGCACCTGACGCGCATGCGCACGGACTCGGGCGAAGGGCGTAATGTGGCGTTTTGATGGCGCACTTTGCCCTTCGCATCAACGCATAAGGGCCGCTTTAGTATTTTTGGATGGTACAAGGACTAAAAATGAAAATATGAAATTTCTTCCTTCGCGCAACGCGAAGGATCAGGCTTCAAGGTGTTCGCGCTACGCGAAAGACATAAGAAATTAAACTGACATAGAGTTTCTTCGCGCTACGCGAAGTATCCTTCACGCTATGGGAAGTAATGATTCTACATGCTTGACACGTGGGGACACGTGGTGCCACGTGGCAACACGTTTGATGACTCAGCAAAACGTTGGCGGTTCGCGCTACGCAAACGAACCTTCGCGCGACGAGAAGAAGTCAAAAATATGCTATAAATAGGAGGGTTCGTGGCTTGTCCAACTCACACCGAAGCCACTTCACTTTCACACGTTTTGCCTCGATAAGCGTGCTGACCTCATAGAACGTGCCAAGCTCTTAAGCTCTGACAGTCTAAGTGCTAGAGCGCGATATAGAGTAGAAGTGTCGCTCGATCAGTTTAGACAACTAAATACCCGCGTGAGGTAGGGGTTCTGCTTAAGTATTATTATTTTTTTTATTATTATTATTATTATTATTATTATTATTATTATTATTATTATTATTATTATTATGGCTTAGACCATAGTTGGGGGTATAGCCCAACCCTTGATCACTGTTAAGTATAATATAACTTTTTATAAGCAAAGGTTATGGACAAATTATTGTTTCTTCATGATTAAGAAACGTAAGAATTCACACACAAAGGGTATAGTTAAAATAATATTTCTTTATGATTAAGAAATATTCATTCACAATGATTATAGTTAAAGTAATGTTTCTTCTTGTAGAAGAAATTTGGTTTAGATGTTTCTTTCTAAAGAGGAAACCTAACCTAGCATATAACTGATAATAAACAAGGACTAAAGGTCCAAATATTTTATACAAACAAATAATTTGTCAAGGTGAAAGCTATACAAAACATACTATGGGTCTGAAGCTAGATCATTGATCTAGATATTTATACAAATGTTATTCTCGTACTATATGGCCGAGATAGCAATCAATCAATCAATCAGAAATCGGAATCAGAAACAGGAATCAGTAACAGAAACTGATTACAGATAGGGGTCAGTAACCAAAACTGATCATAAACATGAATCAGTGTTAGAAACTGATTACAATCATAAAAGGTGAATACGCCCTAAAACTTTTACAGCTATTTTAGAGTCTGACTGTTTTGCATAGAATTTATGAATCCCTAAAACTTTGTGTTACAATAATAAGAAACGGGCATACTCAGATTAAGAGTATACATGTGTCTGGATCTATTCATACATGGTGTCTCGGATTTACCCACGGCCATGATGTATATTATTAATTATACATGAACTTAGGGTAATTTCATCCCAATTAAGTTGGATGCCCAATGAGTTGTCCCAAAGGTATTATTGTTGATTTTACAATGGTATTGAAAAGATTTCACAACTGAGTCAGCGTCATTCACCGGTTGTGTGCTGACGTATTTTTCCCCACATTTCAGGGAAACAGTAAAGAATAGAACAGACAGGCAAGAAAGACTAGAAGATTGGAGATATAGTCATTAGACATTATCTGATGGCTCAAATATTTTATTATAAAGAACCATATGTTCAAAAGACATGTATTTGAAGTATTAAACAGGTATTCAAATCCCGAATTTTTAATATAAAAATATTTTATTCGAAAAGAATTCCGCTCATATTTTATCATACAATATTCAACGGGTATACTAACCCGACATTTTATGAATATTATATTTTAAATACTTCCGCTAAAACAAACCCGCAACTCTGATGAATTTTCAAAGCAGATAGCAACTAACGGGCGTTGCACCCAGGCCCTAAGCCGGGGTGTGATACTCCAAGATCTAGAAGTGCCCGATCAGTTTAAATTCCCCAATTTTAATTGATAAAAGCGGCACTCCCGGGTCTTGGAGTTTACTTGGGGTGTTATTATTCTCCATCTCCTCATCTCTCATATTGGTCAATTTACCATTTAAACGTTTTTCACAAGTGCAATTTCACAAAAAGACATTTCATTTGTTTTTAGTTCTGATTCATTTTGAAAAATTGTTTTATTTTGACCGACACAATCACTCTCATCGCTAACATCTTCCACCACCCCCTTAACACATTGTGGTGGTGAATCAACATCAAAACTAGAAACTTCAAAATGAGGTAAAAGACTTACTGTATTGATGTGCACATTGTTTCCCTTCTTGGAGCTTAAGCAGTAATGCTGCGGGTTGGTTGTGGTGTCACTGGGAAGTTGACCCGCATTTTTCTGCAATTAGCCATATCAGAGGCTAGCTGACCAATCTTCTTTGCCATCGCTTCTGAAGATCTATCTTTTAACTCAAACTATCTCTGAGTGTCTTTCTAATTTTCTATCACTAGCTTTAGCGAAGCATCCAATTTCGAGTGCACAAACTCGTCTGAATTACCTGAGGACCCTTTCTGTTGGTCTTGATTCTGGTCACCCGATGAACTGTTACCGCGGTAACATCTCTGTAATAACCTCGACCGCTGTTCTGATTATATGAACCCTGCTAATAACCGCCTTAGAGGTAATTGCCCTATTGTCAGTTCTGAATTGAACCTTGAAAAATTGTGTTTAACTAACTCGCAGCATTTGTGTATCTGAAGTTCGGGTGGTTCCTCAGGCTGAGGTGATAGTGTTTGAATTAAACCCCTAACCTTTGAAATCCCTATAAGCATAATTAACCTCTTCGGGCTCCTCCTCGTCTTCATACTCAGGGAAATCATCTGCTGTGTGTCCCAGTTCCCCGCAATCTTCTCACACTGAGAATTTTACCCCGACTTTACCATCCTCCTTCTTACCCTTATCATTCTTCAACATTGCCAATTCTCATTCTAAAGCCACTATACGTTCGAATTCACTCGCTGTTGATGTTACTGATCTTGTTGTGAAGTGTTTTCTTCTTCTTTCAGTAGAGGCTTCGACTTTTGAATCTTGATACATAAATTCAAGGAAATCCCAATCATCTTCCTTGGGTTGGTTTAACAGTTGACCATTATACGAGGCTTTTAAATACTTTCAGTTTCATAAGTCAGCCCATCCACAAAAATCTTCACCAATTCCCACAAATCAATATGATGGTGTGGACATTTTCTAATCATCTCCTTAAAATGAGTAAACGATTCATGAAATAACTCACCTGGTAACTATGAAAAGTGATGAATCTCGATCCGGGCCTTGTTTGTCTTTGACTGCAAATAATACGCGTTCAAGAATACCTACTGCATCTCACCCTAATTCTCAATATTGTGCATCGGTAATGAATTGAACCATTTCTTTGCTTTATCTTTTAGTGAAAACTAGAACAACCTTAACCGAATCTCTTCCTGATCAAACCGTACTGTCACCAATAGACTCGCAGATAGATGAAAAATCTGATAAGTGTGAATACGGGTCTTAAGACGCCATCCCATGAAAATGAGGAACAATGTTGATATAGGATGGTCATGACTTGAACGTTTGTTGTCCCGGTACATGAACCTGTGAGACAATCGGGGATGCACCGTCTGATATAGCCGGTCTGAATCAGCTATTTACGCCCTGAACCGGGGCCACATAATTCCTTTGTCTGCCCTCTTTATTTACCAACGCGCCCCTGTTAACCTGAATCCCTTGTCTTCTCTTAGCATGAAACCTCCCAATTCCGTTTCTACCTCTGTTCCAATTTCTAAACCCGGCATCCCTCCAATTAACCGGTTCTTCCACCTCTTCGTCCCATACATTATCCTCTTCATTTCTTGGCTCATACCCTTCATTCTGTCTAACTCTCTAATCATCCCCATTACTACCATCTTGTCCTTGATCTGTTTCATTCCACTCCCCGTATTCTTCATCTTAAGTACGAATGCTGGCATAATTTTTGTCTAAGTTAATACGAACTCTGCGGCTAGGGGTGTTATGTGGGGCTGATGGCCCGGGTCTTTCAATGTTTCGATTTCTGGATTGTCGGGCTGAGTTATGTGGTGGTTGATTGGTGTTTATGGGTGGTAGTTGGTCATTGTTGGGTGGATTTTGATTGTTGTTTTGGTTCGGGTGAAAGGCATTGTTTTCAGGTAGTTGGTTTTGGTTTTGATTCTGGTTCAGGATTTGGTTTGGGTTTTGGTTCTGATTCTGACCATCCATATCGGATTCTTTTATCTGAGCTCGGTTCTGCTGGGCTGCACGTTCAATTTCTTGCTCGAAAATAAGCGGTGAATTTCTTCCTAAATAGCGGGTGTGCATAAATCTGTTACCTGCACAAACAACATACCCCGCGTAAAATGGGAAAATAAAACTAAATACTGAAATAGAAACTACAACTAATTTAAAATAAAACAAAGAAATCAAATAACATGAAAACACTAAGCGCGCTAACTCCCCGGCAACGATGCCATTTTGATGCTAGACTGTCGCTATCTAGTCAAAAACAATTATATCTAGTGTCCTAATCACCTTAAGCGAGTCAGGGTAAGTTGGGCGTCGAACCACGAGGAGTATGTGGTTAGTGTAAAGTGAAGCCGATTCCTAACATTATGAAGTAACTATTCAAAGTGCTGATCATACTAGCAATTGATTTGGTTATAATATCAAACAAACAACTTTAGCAAAAGCTTAATCAATAAGCAAAGCAAATCACATCCAGAAATTCAAGTAAGAAAATAACATTATTCTCATGCAACTTAACAGATTAATTATCAATGGTCAACTAAAGATTATTTAACTAGCTAAGCCTTAAGCATCAACAATCGCTAACACACGACACTGGTTATCAAACGGTCCCTGCCAGTGTGACTCAACTAAGGGAAATTGTATGCTTTCTTGCAAATAACTATTTAACACAACCCTATGAGGAATTACTATAGCAACCGACAAACTAATCAATCTAATCGACAAAAACCTAAACCGATTGAATGCATGGACATACTAAACATCAATACTCATAGATTAATCAAAGACAATTACCATTAGTTGTTCTAGTACATGAGAAAATAACTAAAGATTACAAACTATACATCCCGGTATGACTCGAAGGAACTAGCTGTGTCTCGGCATCTCTCGGTCTTCGATTTGGATGAATGGATCATGTATATGGCCTAAAGATGAATGGAATTGATGGTAGGCTGCTCTTTCCCTCTAAAACTGCTCTGGAAACTGAATAATGGATTAGGTTGTCAAAACATAATATAATAAAAACCCTAAACTTTCTCGTCTGTGGGACTCATCGCGTATCGCGATGGGTCTTCTTTCTGGTCCAACACGATACGCAAGGGACCAAGATAACTTTATATTTGGATTCCTCTCTTCGCGAAACCCAAAATTCATATATTATGGGTCTCGTAACTCATTTTCTAGCGCAGGATATGCGCATTTTACTTCTTGGTCGCTTTTCTGAACCCATCTTGTTCGTTTTACTTCTCATCAAAACTCTTCCCGAATCCTTCTAACACTTTCCAAGACTTCAATTTATGCTCCGATCTTCTAGAGATATCATTCCATGCTCGTAAAAGTCTCCAATTTAGCATTTTTAACGATCAATGACCTGAAATACAAAAGCACGTATGAAGTACCAAAGTTCTAACAATATACTTAATAAAATTACATAATTAACACACTAATATATATACAAAGTACTCGACCATCAAATGGTATTTTCACAATATGTTGGGATGAAACCATGGTAATTCATGAACTTCTAACCATCCGATAGTTATATTGGTTTATGTTATCAACTTTAATAAATTATTTACTTATTTTATTCTCATTATTTTGAAGTTTTGAATTCTAATCTTCCTCATGATTAATAAGATGCTCAATTGATTAATAAGATGTTCAATCTCAATCGCAATATATTTTAGAATTATTCAAGGTTTCCTCATGTGTTAATTTATTTTTACACAAAACCCATATACTTACATAACTTACCTGAAACTCATAAAAAATTTTATAATTTATCTTCGCATCATGTCTTCTCGCCATATCAACTGTCGTCGTCACAACGGTAACTCAGGCCACAGTATGTCATCCCGCATCGCCAAGGGAACCGTGGAAGCTCTTCCAACCCTCATTTCGCAACTTCAAACTGTGAATGCCACCCGCGCACCCGCAACTACCAACTCAGTTGCTTGTTCCTTTAAGCAATTCACCAATACGAACCTGCCTAGGTATGTTGGAGTCTAAGGTGCTACCACTCTCCTCCAATGGTTTGGACGCTTGGAGAGTGTCTTTCTCCATTGCGAGTGCCCTTTGGATAAAAAAACCACCTACGCTTCAAGTGTTTTCGAACTAGGAGCACTCAGCTGGTGGAATGGTGAGAAACACTCTTTGGGCGCGGAAGTTTCCATGCCTTTGCCAGGAATGACCTGAAGAAACCCATGCTCAAGAAGTTCTTTCCCAAGTATGAACTCCAAAAGGTGGAAGAAGAATTTTGAGGACTTAAACAAGAAGGTGAGGACAATACCACCTACAACAACCGTTTTCACGAATTGAGCCTCCTAGTACCTCATATGGTCACTCTCTCGATCGAGCCCATCGACAAATATATCTCCGGCCTACCCATCCAAATTTAAGACTTCGTTTTGAGTCGTGACCCAAAGATACTCCACGATGCTATAACTCTTGTCAGTACCCTCACTGAAAACCACGTTAAGGTCGGGACTTTGACGCGTAAAAGTAACAAAAGGCCTACTAAAAAAGCCATGGCCAAACCTTCCAACAAGGTCAAGGTCGAAACCTGATCAAAACCCACCAACAACAACACCAACTATGACAACGACAACCACAACAACAACAAAAAACGCAAACACAGAAACTACGCCCTAACCAACCCAAACCACCTTCGCAACGCATGTCTAAAACTCGTTTATCAAATCCAAACCTACCCATATCAAACAACCCAGCTACAAGTTCATCAAGCCTAAACTCAAGCTCAAGTCGATCAAATCTTAGCCAACCAAACTCAACCAATTCAAGCCCAACCCATAAAAGCTATCAAACCTAACCAAACCAAACCGACCAAGCTTGAGAAAATCAAGCCAACTAGTGTACGCAAGGATGCGTGTAGCACCCCAATAAACTCCATTCACCACCCAATAAATTCTTCTTCCCCTTCATAACCAATAAATTCCTTCACCACCTCTCATCCCATCCTCATCTACGGTTGAACAGCCCTCACCGGTTGGTAGCGCCTGCTCTCGGTCACTCCATGACAACTCACTCGAAAGCCAAGATTTGTCAAACCTGACACTTGGTTGATCTTGCAATTCTCTCATATAACCCATTACAGCAAGCTTTACTTGCCACCACAGCCCTTTGAGGTTACAGAACAGCCTCAAAACATTTCATTGGGTAACAACAATGCAAGAACAAATGAATACATTGCATCTCAACAGAATTAGGGAACTCGTACCACACCCAGAAGACTCAAATGTTGCCGGGTCCAAATGAGTATGTTGCACTAAATACAAATCGGATAATTCCTTAATCACTACAAAGCACGGCTTGTGACGCAAGGATTTACCCAAGTTCCCGGGCTCGATTACTCACTTACTTTCTGTTTAAAGCATCAACCGTTCGAGTCGTTTAATGAAAATCATTGAATACCAATTCTCACAAGAATGTTTTTATCATTATTTTGTTATTCTATTTTTTTTATAAAAGGAAACTAAATGAAACAATTACATCATTATGTATTACTTGATGCGTGGCTCGCATTTTTTGAAGACTTTTCATTGTATTATTGGATCAACTCTTTAATAAAATTAAACTTGAGTAGTTATTTCGATAATTTATGTTGTTCAAGTCACAAATGACCTTCTAAGTGATTTTCAAGCTTTTTTTCTAGCTAACATAAATTTATATAAAGTAGTGGTGGTGATCGCGTTATGTGGTGTGCTAGTAATTTTTAGTGTAAAAACAAAAGTCGTTAAGACTATAGTAATTATTTTTACCGGCCAAACCATGTTAGTGGTTGAAAAACTAGTTTTTTAAGTCTAGATATTTCATGTATCTTTACATACACACGTTTTATATCATTCACATAAAACGCAACGTCGCCTCAATATAGCTTTATTTGCATTAATCTGATTACCACGGCCAGCCCAGACAACATGCAAGTGTGCAATCGCACAAGGCTCACTTTCAACGTGGCGGAGGGGGGGGGGGATTAAAATTACTTTGTATATATATTAATATATGGAAACTAAGGCTGTAAACGAACCGAACGTTTAGCGTACATTTATATATATATATATGCTCATGAACATTCGTCCATTTTTGTTTGTATATGTTGATCATGAAAGTTTTCCGTACATTTATATATATATATATATATATATATATATATATATATATATATATATATATATTATGTAAACATTTTATGTTATTTAATTTATTATCGCTAATATAAAATCTGAAACCATATTCTCGTATTGTTTTGCGTTGTTTCTATTTCCTTTTTCATTATTCAGATTGATGAACGCACCGATCTAAATCTCTAGGTTCCGTAGATTCTATTTGTATTCGTGAACTATTCATGAACACATTCATTTCTTTAATAAATGAACACGAACATAAAATCTAGTTCGGTAATTAGTGTTCATGAACCGTTCATAAACATATTATTTTTCTAATAAACAAACATGAACAAGCCTTTTTTTGTGTTTAATCAGTTCTCTTGCAGCCCTACTGGAAACGTTCTCTTGCAGCCCTACTGGAAACAGATAATAAACTCCGTTGAAGTGAATATATTTTACAATTTTTCAAATAAGTAAAAGGTAACATATTCTGTTTGACCATTGTTGTACGGCAACTTTTCATGTTTATAATTCATGTCTAGATAACTTTTCATAGAAGGGCGGTGAATTATTATCCAAGGGCCGACAAGAAAGAACAAAACAAAACATGGCGTCAATCAAAAATGTTTACGATGAATCTAGGAGATAAGTTGTGTCCTGAAACCACCGTCTAAATGCTGATTCACAACTCGCTTTACATCGTATCACTCCACGTCATCTTGTAAGATATTCGGTGTGACTCATGAATTCTAATTGAAAATTGATTATCTAAACAGATACCAATGGAAAGCTAGACGGGCCGGGCCCTTTGGTTATCATGCTAAATTGTTTTAGGTTAGAACGAGTTCTTTTGTTAATTTATTTAACTAGGTTAGAGCCTGTGTTTTACACAGTCGAAAAATATAATAAAAATAAAAAATTATTAAAAATTATTATATATGACATGTAAATTCAATTGTTTCATATAATAGTTTTAATTTATGACTTTTTCTATTAAGTTTTTGATATATTATACACTATAGTTTTAAATTGAAAACTAAATTTTGACGTTTGATTTATTTATAATAATACTTTTATACCGATATTGTTGTATTAAATATTGTATGTATAAAAATAATACTTAAAAATGCTGTCACAGATTTAAAAACTAAATTTACAATAACTAAGATTTTGTTATAAAAGAAAATAAATAAAAATATATTATATTTTAAAATAAAGAGAGAAACGATGAACAATTTTAAATGGTTGTGTTAAAAGATATGATAAGACAATGTAATATTGTGAATTATGAAAATGTTAATAATTAAATATAATTTTGGTTTTATACTTGAATAGAAATCACATTTATATATGTTAAGTGAAGAAATCAAACGCAATTATCATTATACTAGAGTTGGTCAGCACGTTTGGTTTGTATGAGTTCTTTCGAAACTCGTATAACACAATAATAATATATTTTTCAAAATTTTATAAGGCTTTACGGGTCATGGGTTATAATAGAAAAACATGTCATGGGTCATAATATAATAAGAAATAGTGATATGGCATCTACTTGGCATTTTATGTGGTATGCCTAATTAAACGCCATATGTTCAACTTATGTTGCTTTAATATTGTAGTTAGATTAGATTTTTATTTTGTAGCCCATGCAATTTTTAAATTACTTAACAGTTAAAGTTTCGAGCAGGGTTAATTGTTAAAATTTTTTTGGGTCGAATACGAAAAAATCTTTAGGTCTTAAATAAAATAGATATTTTGTTGGGTTTAAACAATTTAATTTTTAAATAGGCTTACTTGGTTATGATTTGGGTTGTGTAAAAAAATATTTTTAAACATTTTGTTATCCAGGCGATGGAACAATGTTTTAATTCGGATGTTTGAATTTCCAATTGTCATTTGAATCATCGTTTCGAGATAAATTTTACATCAGTCGAATCGTATAGTTCTTCCGATTAAAAGCCCTAAAATATTGGTTTGAAACTTAGGAAAAAACATAACTGTGTTTAATGTTTTTTAACAAATGACCATTGAGACAAAAAATAGTTGAAAGGTAGGACCGCCGCTAATAGCAATTTTTTAAGTTGAGATTATTACCGGCTAATACACAAAAAATTATGATTATTTATTTATAATTTGCTTTTATCAAATATATCATAAAATGGTGTCAAGAAGACGTTGGCTAATGGCATAGGGATACATAATGGGTATGTTTGGAAATGAGCTTTTATGTGCTTCAAGCTTTTAAGAAAAAACACACACTCAATTAAAAGTTTTGTTTGGTTGATGGAACTTGAAGCTTTTAGATCATGAGAAAAAACTTAAAACTTTAAGCTCCTATTAGTAGCGTTTAGAAAAATCTACAAGCTTTAATTACTTAAATAACCTTTCAAAATAAGTATATTTAATATTATTTTTTTAGTTATGCTATTTTGGTTATTTTATACATTTTATTAAAAGTTTCAGCTACTCTGCCAAACCATCTAACTATATCTAAAAAACTATAGCTACCAGCTAACAGCTTCAAGCCACCAACCATCAGCTTTCAGCTAAAACTACCACCTAGTTTTGTAAGGATACCCAATATGTATATATGAAACGGTGTCTAGTAATGTTATTTATTATTTTTTTTCTTTTTATATACGTTAATAAAGTTACTTAAAATGAAAAAACTTTTGTACTTAGTGGTAATCCCTATTGTAAAAACGCTAGCTGGATGCTAATTAATCGTCAGTTAATTCATTTTAATTTCAGTTAATTCGGACTAATTTCAATGAATCACAACTAATCATGATTAGTCGTTTTCTATTTCACTGTCCAACTAACGATTATTACAATAATGACAATAGCGATAGCGATGTTGTCAATAAGGTTTGGATGAGATTTTTACATATTTCCCCTTTCTAAACCTTTGAAATTACATATTTTCCCAAAATACAAGTTTTTAATACACAATGTACAATGCTCTTTATGCATGGTTTAGGGAATCTTTGATAATTATGAAATTAAAAAAATTAAAGAATAAGTTAAAAACTTAAAAATGTAGGAACAGAGTTAATATACGTATGGCCAATGGCGGATGCACTTCATAAGCAGGGGTAGCACCCGCTACCACTCAACTTTTCGTTGGCAGTGTAATTTTTTTCTTTTTTTGGTCGATTTTCGTATTTCCCTACCCATGAATTTTTTTTTACGCTACCTCTATTTGTTTAAAGGCCAACTAATATAATAATTCGATTTAAATAAAGCCCAACCAAATTTGTAGCCAAAAGCAAATAAAAACACAAATCTTTTTTTCTTTTGTTTGAACGAGAAACATTAAACAGAAACAGACTCAAGTGTAAACAAGCTCAAGAGAATATCATATTTTAAAAGCTAAAATCAAATAAAGCCCAAACAAAGTTTATAGTCCAAAGCAAATAGAACTCATTAACTTTTTTTTTCCTTTTGCTTGAACGAGAAACATCATACAGAAACAAACATAATCATCATTTTTAGGTTAAGAATTTTAAAACAGTTTTGGATATGCAAATTCAAGACTCGGAAATAGATTTAGTGAGTTTTTAACTAGTTTGTTAAAAAAATGTGTCTGGTTTAAATCTTGAGATTCATTTTCCAAGTTTGACATATCTAAGATAGTGGCATTTTCGAAAATGTATCCGAATGATTTTAGTAATGAAAAATATGGTGTATTTCGGGTGATCACACATTAAAGGAAGATGATACATTTTCAAATTTGGGTGAATGTGTGACCTTGCTCGTGTAATTGTGAAAACCGGAAAGCATGTCATGTTTTCTTTGTTTATCAGATATTGAAGCTAGCGTTGGTTTTACCGGTTGCAACCGCAACTGTTGAAGTATGTTTTACTAAAATGAAACTTATCAATACGGGTTTGCGTAAGTAAATAGGTAATAAGTATTTAAACAATGCTTAAATTTGTGCAGCGATAGTTAAATGTTCGATAAAGTAAAAGAACATGATGTAATGGCTTAATTTCAAGCTTTAAAAAACCGTATATGAGAAATTTGCATCTCATGTTTCGTGCTTCAATTTTTGTTTCGTTTATATTATATGAAATACGGTAAAAAAAATTTTCAAACGTTACCCCTAAAATTTATATTTATATCCGCCACTACGAATGGCTGTTAATACGAAAATAAATAAATAAAGTTACATTACATGGTGGTTTTTTAACAAGCTTAAAGCTAGTTTGTATATATGGATTCAACGATATGCATTACTTACCGACCAAAAGCTGAGTCAGTACTCTTCTCCTCTCCCATGTCCCTCCACGTTACCTCATCATGTACACCCAAAAACTGACACATGACTTATTTAAATCCTCACTCACATGTCCATATAACTCATCAAACAAAAGTGAAATATTTGAATCTACGAGTACACTATCAACATATTCCACACACACTTACTTTCCATATATTATTATTATTATTAAACCAAACCAAAGTAAACGTGAAACCATGTCTTCAGAGCAGCTAATCAGAAAAGAGAACAAGAGTAATCAAGGTGAGCTCCCTCAAGTGGCTCATTACGAATCACTAACCGTCAAGGATTCCGGTGCCCAACCCGCACCGGGCTCTACGGCTGTAGTTCACCGTGCCGTTGAAACCATTCACGGTACTGCAGCTGGTGGAATAAAGGATCAAAGTAGAACACAGAAGTATGAAGCACAAGGTAAAAAGAACCAGTCTGGTGCAACCTTAGCGGCACAGCAGCAGAAGAATATGAATTATGGAGTTACTCAAAAAGATAACGCTCAAGATAGAAGACAGTATGCTCAAGAGTATCGTCCCGCAGCTGGTCAAACTGTCGAGTTTGCCGGCAAGGCAGCGGGTGTGGCGAAGGATGCCGCCTTGGTGGCCGGATATGGGGCGGCCGAGTTAGCTGGTGAGGCGACAACGGGCGTGGCGGAGTCAATGGAGAATTTGAACTATGGAGTTTCGGGAGTGATTGAGGGCACGGCTTCCGCAGTGGAAGCGGTGGCGGGGACAGCAATCCGGTTGGCGGATACGGTGGTGGACGCGGGTAAAAGAGGGGTGAGTTACTTAGGAGGAACCACGGCCACGGGTAAAGATATGGCTGTCAGAACCGGAAAGAATACGGCTAAGACAACTGTCGACTTAGGTGGCAAGGCGGCGGGGGTGGCAAAAGATGCCGCTTTGGCTGCGGGGTGGGGCGCGGCGGAGTTGGCTAGCGAGACAAGAAGGTTTGAAAGAGTCGATCGAAGGTATTAACTCAGGAGTTGGCGGAGTTATTGAAAGTGCCGCTATTGGGGCGGAAATAGTGGCCGAAAAAGCACTTGGAGCAACGGGTACGGTGATGGATGCGGGCAAGAAAGGGGCAAGCTACATTGGCGGAACGATGGCGAAAGGGAAGGATATTACGTTGCAAACCGGTAAAACCACCGCGGGTATTGTGAAAGAAGCTACCGTGGCAGCTGGGCGAGGGGCGGCCGAGTTGGCTAGTGAGACACAAGAAGGTGTAAAGGAGTCGGTTGAAGGTATTAACATGGGCGTTGGTGGACTTATCGAAACCGCGGCTGTGGGGGCGGAAGTAGTGGGAGGAAAGGTACTCGGAGCAGCTGGGGCAGTGGCGGATCTTGGAAAGAAAGGGGTGGGTTATATTGGGGAGAAGGCAGTTGCGGGTAAGGACGTTACTGGCGAGTTTGTTGGTAAGGCGGCCGGTGTGGCGAAAGATGCGACTTTGGCTGCTGGGTGGGGTGCGGCCGAGTTGGCGACTGATACAGCTGCGGGTGTGACAGAGTCGATGGAAACTCTTAATGAGGGAGTGGGAGTTTTAGTTGAGGGTACGGCTTTGGCGACCGAAAATGTTGCGAAAAGCACGTTTGATACCGTGGTGGATGTCGGTAAGAAAGGGGTTAATGTGGGTAAGAAAGGGGTAGTTGCTGGTGGAAAAGCGACTGCTAATGTTGTCGGTAAGGGGGTGGGAGTGGTGAAAGAAGCCGCTAAAGCGGCTGGGTGGGGTGCGGCCGAGTTGGCTAGTGGGACAGCAGAGGGTTTGACCGAGTCGATGGAAACTTTGAATGAAGGTGTTGGGGTAGTAATCGAGGGTACGGCTCGAGCTACGGAAGCTGTTGCTAATAAAACATATGGTACAGCGGTGGATGTGGCGGTTACAGGTAAAGACATAGCGCTGGAAACCGGAAAAGCAACTGCTGGGGCTGTAGGATCGGCCGCGGGTATGGCCGCGGAAGCAGGTATGGCTGCAGGACGTGGTGCAGCTGAGCTAGCTATTGACACGGCTAAAGCTACCGCCGGGGCTGTTGGCACGGTGGCGGGTGTGGCAGCGGACGCCGCTTTGGCTGCTGAACATGGTGCAACTGATCTTGCTGTTGGCACAACAAAAGCAACTGTCGGAGCCGCTGGCATGGTGGCGGGTGCGGCGACGGATGCCGTGTTGGCTGCTGGACGAGGTGCGGCCGACCTTGCTGTAGGCACCACAAAAGCAACTGCGGGGGCTGTTGGCATGGCAGCGGACGCTGCTTTTGCAGCCGGGCGCGGGGCGGCTGAGCTTGCTGTTGACGCGACAAAAACTACAGCTGGGGCTGCCCGCATGGTGGCGGGTGCAGTTACGGACGCGGCTTTGGCTACTGGGCGCAGTGCGGCTGACCTTGCTGCCGGCACGGCAAAAGCAACTGCCGGGGCTGTTGGTGTGGCAGCAGATGCAGGACGTGGTGCGGCTGAGTTTGCTAGTGACACAACAAAAGGAACTGCCAGTGCTGTTGGTGAGGCTGCCAAAGAATATGCCGGGAATAGAGCGGAGCGTGACACAACAGGATATGGGGTCCGGACCGATGATGTTGGAGCTAGTGTCGGGCCAGACATTGTGGTCGAACGAGAGACGGTTACAGTCGATTTCAAGAATCAAGGTGCCAAGGAAACCAAGAAAGCATACAAAGAACAGACTGGTTATTATCGAGTATGAACCAAGAAAAAATACAAGGGCAACAGCAAAGATATTAAGCCATGAATAAATAATATGGACCTAGTTAGGTGGTTAATAAGTTTGTTAGTATACTACGTTGTGTTATTAATGTTGTGATGTGAGATACTGTGAATGTTGTGTTTTGATGTTCTGTTTTTGTAATGTAATAAAACACTTCCTTTTTTTTTTTAAATAAAGGATGTTTTTTTTTGTAAATGGTTCTTCATGTACTACACTTTAGGCTTTAACATTGCTCGCCTATTGCCTTTATTTAAAATCATCTCCATATTAATGAACCACACCCTATTACATTGTGATTAGTTTGGGTTGCTGTTCCTTTAATAATAATCAAATTCATTAGTTACTTTATTATTAAGCCACGACTAATGCAATCATATGCGAAGAAATGCCAAATCAAATCAACTTTTCTTGGAAATGTATTTGGTGGTAGCAGTGCAGTACAATACACCAACCAAGTGACGAACATTGGGTTACTATCTTCGCCGACCCCACCGATGGCGATGGCAATTGGGTTCATAGAGATGGGTATGTATCTCCGTGTGTATGAATGCGACCCTTAACCCTTCCATCGCCCACCTAACCCCATCTCACACGTAACCATGGGAACCACCATGGTCGTTCTTTGAACAAGTTTTTGCTAGAAAATTTGTCTAAACAAAACCTGTCAATCATCACCTAGTACCATGTTTGTTAAAGGATTAATCTTTTAACTAATATGTTTGCTAAAGGATTAATCTTTAACTAATTGGGTTGCTAAAGAGTCTTGGATATTTAATTTGTTCATATTTTGTCTTCATTTCAATTTTCATGAGAAATTTGTTCATGTTAATGGGACATGTTCTATGTTACCATGCATTTATGTTATGTTAAGATATTGTTGCAATATTTTCTATTATAGTTTCCCTTAATGACATGTGTTTTCTTTTGTTGCTGCAACAACTTTCATATGATGGTATCAAATGCTCTTGGTTTTAGTAGACTTACTGTTTCAGCTTTAATGCTGGACTGATTTTCGTTAGTAAAAGGCTTAATATCATAACTCGTCTGACTGAATTTTTGTTTAATCATAATGTTGTTGGCCCAATATGGATCTTTGATAATTAATTGATAATAGAAACAAGATGAACAATGATAATATGAACAACAATCTTTATTGAATAACTTGAACTTGGATTGAATGATTAAACCATCTGATTGTTGCCCCTATTTATAGATCACCAAGAGGTATGATAATTAGGGTTGCAACCTTGCAAGAACAACAAGATACATGCACGTGTTTTTACAGTTACAAACTTTACATATGGACCCTCTAACCCCTAGACTTAACAGACATGTTTAAGTATGACTTAAAACACACTTTCAACTATTTACACTACGACCCTTGTACTTTGATAATGAGTGATTAATCCTTCATTCACCGCCTTAATCACGATCATCTTCTTGTCATAGATCTTGAACACCGAGCATTTGCCTCATAGTTGCAAACTTGAGTCTTACGAGTGCCTTTGCCAAAATATCCACCTTTTGTAACTCATCGCTAATATGCTCCACATTGATATCTCCATCGTTCACACACTCTCTAATGAAATGATAGCGTGTGTCTATATGCTTGCTCCTTCCATGAAACACTGATTCTTCATAAGCGCTATTGCTGAAATGTTGTCAACCTTCAGAGTTAACTTCTCTTCCTTCCAGCTAGTTAATTCTCCAAGCAAGCACTTTAGCCAAAGTGCTTGACATGCTGCTACAGTTGCTGCCATGAATTCTGATTCACACGATGATAATGCAACTGTTTGTTGCATCTGTGTACACCAGGTTATAGGAGATTCTCCAAAGTAGAATACGAGCCGAGTAGTTTCTTTTCCTTTTGTCTGTGTTGACTCCTTAACTACTATCACTATAACCAGTTATCTTGCAGCCTCCTTCGTTCCTTTGATGTTGCGTATCACTTGTTTAACATCTTTCAACTGATGATCCATAGGTTCTTGCATGTATCTACTTAGCAATCCCACTAAGTAACATAAATCTGGCCTTGTATGCAACAAATGCCTTAGACTCCCAATCAGGACTTCTGTATTGAGTACAGTCTACAAATGTGCATCCCTCAGTCTTGGTTAACTTGGTTCCGGGATCCATGGGAACTTTGGTCTCATTACTATTAAACATATCACTAACCTCCAGGATTTTAGGATTTTATTGATATATCATGTCTGCTTTATTGCAATCTCACCCCCGACTTGGGTAACTTCAATCCTAGATAATATGCTAGCAATACTAGATCACTTATTTCAAACTTATTTTCCATTTGGGATTTGAACAAGTCAATTTCCTTCTTTGGAGTTCCCATGACTATCAAGTCATCAACATAAATTCCAATGATCAATGTAGATTTCTTCGTCTTCTTTGTACACACTGCTTGTTCCAAATTGCATTTCTTGAAGTTTAGCGACTTCAAACTTCTGATCCAACTTCCAAGCACGTGGTTCTTGCATTAGTCCATACAACGCTTTAGTAAGCTTGTATACTTTTCCCTATACTAAAGAGCCAGAAAGGAAGAAGCATTGGACTGAGCGACAAAGAGACAGCATTAAGTCTTATACATTCATGAAGCAATCTGACTTATATGCTCTTCTCCCCCTGCTTTTTACACCGATAACTGCAGTGATGTGTTGTAAAACACACTTATTTTTCGCACCTTTTATCTATTTTTTTATATCTTATTTACCTTGTAGTTAATGCATTTTAACTTATTTTATCTTGGTTTTACATATTAATATTTATCTTGTAGGTTGCGGGTTAAGGAAGGAAAAATCGGACTTTGCGAGGAGCTTAAGGGCCTTGTATGCATATGATTTCAAGAAACAACACAAAGCCCGGCCCAATTTCATCTTTGAAGCCCAAGTCTTACACTTTTATAATATTAAAAAAAAAATTTAAAACCCTAAGCCCCCCGCACCTGTTCCGATTGGACGGCAACAGCCAAGAAAGAAAAAGAAAAGTTTGTGCTAGGGTTTTGGACTTGTGGAGGCTAAGGAAGAAGAAGGAGGTCAAGAACAAGTGTCGGGAACATTTTCCATCAGTTTATATCAGCCAAGAGCAGCCCTGAGACATCTTATATCCTTTCTTTTAAAACATTGTTCATCAATTTACTTTTTCTTGATCAATTGTTAAGTAGTTTTGCAATTGCTTAAAAGATTGAAGTGTTTATGATTATTGTTGATTGTTGAATGATTTTTATGATGATTGGTATGAGTTATTTGGTGTTTTTATTGAATAATAGCTGCTGTCCAAAAATGATGTTCGGCTAATCTTGTCGGTTCTACCTAGGAATGATGATAATTGTTAGTGTTTGATGAGTTTTATGGATTGTTTGATTGATAGACTTGAATTGTTTTTGTAAAGTTTGGTTTAGACATGAAATAGGTTGTGTTTGATGGCTGAAAATTTTATTAATTTATTGCTTAAACACCTTGCGTTGGTTAATTAGTTTTGTATTGATTGATCGGTGCTTGTTTGATTCAAGACTTTGTGTTTAGGGTTTGTTTGCGGTAGGTGCAACCGTAGTGTTTTGTTGCGTGAATTATTTGGCTAAAGTACAGCGGTTAGACACCTTCTTAGAGACCGAGAGGTGATAAGAAGTTAGGGTCGTCTCATTACCTTTGCATGCTAGAATTAGGATTGCACGAGAGCGAGTTCGTTTCTTGTCCGGTTTAGGTGTTTTGAGCGATTAGTTGATCTATTTTGGTTTAAATTAAATTGTTCCTCTATCCTTGGTTGTGTAGTATTCATTACCATTATGGTCGAGTGTTGGTGAGACCGAGAGGTGAGTCAACATTAGAACACGTTAACATTTGTTTTCCGGTTTGGTTGCTTTAGCCGATTAAGAGTAGTTAAGGTTTGTTGAGTGAGACTGAGAGGTGATCCACTGAGCCTGAGCGATCCTTAGTTGTGTCAATTTTAGGAACCGGTGTCTTGATATCATCCAATCCATTTTCTTGTTAGACCTACAATTTGATTCATGCCTAGGTAGACGTTTTTCTCCATCCAAAGTCAACACAGTTAATTTTTCGTTAAGTTTTCTATTTTTGGTAACTTTTGTCAGTTAGTCTAGTTAGTTCAGTTAAATTATTTTATAAAAAGAAAAACTAAAATCAAAAATCAATTAAATATTATTCTTGGGTAGTTCTTGTCTAGGGTTAGTGATCATTAGCGTTTATACGTGTCCTCGTGTTCGATACTTGGACTTCCTAGGTTTATACTACTTGCGACCGGTACACTTGCCGGTTGTGTGCGGTCTTGTTAGGGTTTCCGTTTTAAATTTAAAGCTTAGTTGTGAGGGACATTCATTTTTATAGACATATCATCCGACGAACATCATGTTTTTGGCGTCGTTGCCGGGGACACGGTTTTTAGGCGTTTTGAGAGCGATTTGAGTTAGGACTTACCTTGTTTGCTACTTGTAATTATTTTTGTTTTGCTTTGCTTATTTGTTAGAATAGTTTGGCTACTTTTATTGATTTTTAAAGTTGTATGAGACAAACTCGATCTTGTGGACCACCTGACACTGAAGTATTTCCCGAGCTAGAGAGAGAGTTTCGTGAGAGACGCCGCACCGTTTCACCTTCGTCCACTTCTTCATCCGTTGGTAGTTTATCCTTTTCGCCCATGTTTTCTGACTTCGACGATAGGGGTAGGATTATGGACGAAAATCCACCATCGAGGAGGACAGTTGCAGACCGGGCCGGTCCGGCTAATGCTAGTGCGAGATCCAGCATCGCACCACCCGCCATTGAAGTTAACACGAGTTGGCAGATTCCGTCAAACATTCTGAATACCATTTCACATTCTGCTCAGTTTCACGGGTTACTTCACGAAAACCCGCATTCTCATCTTACTCGCATCGCGCGTATCTGCGACACTTTCCATCTTGCCGGCGTATCCGAAGACGCCGTTAAACTCCGCGTCTTTCCATTTTCGCTCGTTGATCATGCAAGTTTGTAGCTCGAGTCCCTCCCATAGGGCTCTATAGCTACTTGGGCTGCCATGCAGACCCAATTTCTTGAGAAATACGATCCTTCGGCTAAGGCCGCTCGTTTGCTTAACCAGATTCATTCTTTTCAAATGGAGGACACCGAGAGTTTCTACGAGGCATGGGAGCGATTTAATAATCTGTTAGCGTTATGCCTGAACCACGGCTTGCAAGATTGGGCGGTTGTCGAGAAGTTTTATAATGGAGTGACGTACGCGACGCAGAGTATGCTTGACACGGCGGTGGAGGAAATCTGGTGACGACGAAGGATCCGGATGAGTGCATCGCTTTGTTTAATGGGCTAGCTATGTGTGGATACCAGTGACCACCCGCCAAGGTTGGTAAGACCGTCGATTCCATATCACGCGACATGCATTCGGTGGACACGAACACCGCACTTACGGCATAGGTAGAGGCGTTGGCGAAGATTGTAAAGGACTTACAGACGAAGGGCAAGTTGTGCGAGATATGCAGAGGAGGGCATGATACCGTTCAGTGCCAGTCTGTTCTCAGGAGGAGGCTATAGACTTTATAGGCAATCCAAACCTAAATCAAAATTCTTTCAATTCTTATAATTCGGGATGGAGAGGCAATTAGAATTCCAACTAGAGAAGTGGGAATCGGTCAGGTTTCCATAAGCGTCAGAGTCTATTCCAGGATGCGGGTGAAGGAGCGAGCAGTGGGGAGTAGAAGCCCACTTTAGAGGAGATGATGGCACAGCAGACCCAGATGTTGTCCTAGCTTACGACACGAGAGGATTCCCGTCATAAGGAGATCTAGGAGAAGTTTCGTGAGCACGAGTCATTCATGAGGAATCAGGGAGCGTCAATTCAGAGTCTTGAGCAGTAGATGGGAGAGATAGCTAGTAGTTTGAACGAGAGGCCGCATGATACGCTACCGAGTAATACCAAGCAAAACCCGAAAGGATTCGTGAAAGCTGTGACGACGAGGAGCGGTGCAGGGGAACGAGATGAGCTCGTGATTCAGGAGAGGTCTAGAGGAGGAGTAGTTGAGGAGCCTGCAGTTGTTGATAAAGAGGAGCAGGTGGATGAGGAGATTCAGATGGAGTCTTCGCCGGCCCAGGTGCATCAGAGGCGTAGCGCAGGAAGTACAACACAGGCCGAGAAACAGTAGTTACCGAGCGAGCCTCCGAGAGTCTACAAACCTAGAGTGCCATACCCCGGGAGACTTAGCAGGGATAGAGATGAGGAGCAGAACTCCAAATTTCTTGATCTTTTGAAGCAGCTTCACCTTAATATTCCATTCCTTGAGGTACTTACTCAGATGCCGAAACATGCGAAGTTCCTTAAGGATATTCTTTCGAATAAGGAGAAGTTAGCTAAGGTCGCTTCCATCCCTTTGAGTGCTAGTTGTTCTGCTGTCTTGCAATGGAAGTTATCGGAGAAGATGTCCGATCCAGAGAGTTTCACGATTCCCTGTGTCTTGAGAGATGATACAGTGATTCATGCGCTAGCTGATCTTGATGCCAGTATTAATCTTTTGTCGTTTTTCGTGTATTGCAAATTTGGTTTAGGCTAACCGAGGCCTACCAGGATGAGTATCCAGCTTGTTGATCGTTCTGTGAAATACCCTCGAGGTATGGTCGAGCACATGCTTGTTTGTGTCGACAAGTTCATCTTCCTAGTGGACTTTGTCATTCTGGACATGAACGATGATGATAGTGTATCGCTTATTTTAGGCCGACCATTCCTTGCCACTGCACAGGCGTTGATCGACGTCTGCGAGGGTAAGTTGATCTTGAGAGTTGGGGATGAGAACGTCACTTTTGATGTTCGACAGTCACTTAAACACCCCAAGTCTACTAATGACTCCTTGTACTTCATTAATACCATCATGGAACATGTTGAGGAGTTTTTCAGCGAGATCTGTGGAGGATCTGCCTCCGACACTCAGATTCTCGATAGGAAGATTCCAGAGGTTGAGATGGTCGCCATGACCAATCAGTAAACGGATGATAACACCGAGTCACATGCCCCTGAGTCTGAAGTGTCTGCTGGGATCGTACGAGACGATCCGATGGTCCGACCTTCCCCCGAGAGTCCCCCTCCTTCCTTAGAGCTTAAGGATTTGCCCGGCCATTTGGAGTACGTGTTTTGGACGAGGAGAGGAAGTTGCCGATTATTATTGCATCTGCGTTGACGGAGGTCGAGAGAGAGAAGTTGTTGAAGGTGCTGAGAGAGCACAAGGAGGCTATTGCATGGAAGATTATCGACATTAAGGGTATCAACCCTTCATTCTGCACTCATAAAATCCTCATGGAGGATAATTTCAGAACTGTCGTTCAGCCTCAGCGGCGGCTCAATCCGAAGATGCAGGAGGTAGTGAAGAAGGAGATTATCAAACTTCATGATGCGGGGATCATTTTCCCCATTTCTGAGAGTTCATGGGTTAGTCTAGTCCAAGTGGTTCCTAAAAAGGGTGGCATGACTGTCGTCACCAATGAGAGGAACGAGCTCATTCCCACTAGGACTGTGACCGGTTGGAGAGTCTGCATTGATTACCGCAAACTGAATGATGCCACAAGGAAAGACCACTTTCCTTTACCTTTCATTGATCAGATGTTGGAGCGTTAGCAGGTCAGGAGTATTACTGCTTCTTGGACGGTTTCTCCGGGTACTTTCAGATTCCGATTGCTCCCGATGACCAGAAGAAAACCACTTACCTGCCCGTACGGAACCTTTGCCTATAGATGCATGCCGTTCGGACTGTGTAATGCTCTAGCCACATTTCAGAGGTGCATGATGGCTATTTTTCATGACATGATCGAGGACTCCATGGAGGTGTTCATGGACGATTTTTCTGTGTTTGGGAGCTCTTTTGATCATTGTCTCTCTAACCTTGAGATGATGATTGCCTGATGCGTTGACACTTACCTAGTCCTTAACTGGGAGAAGTGTTACTTCATGGTACGCGAGGGCATTGTTTTGGGACATCGGATTTCGAGTGCGGAGATAGAGGTTGACCGAGCGAAGGTCGAGACCATTTCGAATCTTCCCCCACCCACTTTTGTGAGATCCATCAGAGTTTCTTGGGTCACGCTAGGTTCTACCGTCAGTTCCTACAATTAATCAAAGCATTCGCGGTGTCCAAAAAGGGTCGACCGAGAATCCGGTTCTGTTGCCGATTCGGGTCAACTGTCACGTAGTCTAGAACCAGGAAGTCAACCGGTAATAGAAATCTTCTATCATCACAATCACATCGGTCACGATTGCCCTAGGAAGCTTGAGTGTCAAGTCGGCCAACACCATAGTGGTGTCGGCTATTCTAAGTGGACCAAAATCGTACTGGTCATACAAGCTTCCCAGAAGAATACTCACCCCAGCCACAAGATCTAACAGCGCTCTCGTCATTTTAAAATCGCCCAAAACTTTCAATAATCTGGCAGACCCAACCCGGAAAACCGACATTGACTACCCCCAAAATCAACCGAACCCATCAATCCCGACCGCAAACACTCCCAATAACATGCATTCAACGAACCCCAAGCAATCTGAAACACGCCACTCAAATTAAAAACAAACCAATTGCAAACAAAATTAAATACATACCTTTCAATCGGGTTCGTCAAGGATGATGAAATTAAACATTGAAAGTGATGGTAACGACAGTGGCGGCCGGCGATGGTGGTGACTTGGGTGGTGGCGGCCGGAATTGAGTGTGTGGTTAGGGTTAAAGATAAGGGATTGTGGTGAAAGTGATAGGAAAATCCTTTTTTTATAAAAATTTTGGTCAGATCCGTGCATCTTCGCGAAGATGCAGGCCGATGCAAGGCCTGCATCTTCGCGTATCGCGAAGATGCACATTGACCGTTGACCATTGACCATTGACTTTGACCGTTTGACTTCCTGCATCTTCGCGATACGCGAAGATACACCTTTTCAGCACAAAATTTTTACGGCTTTAGCTTTTAAAATGTTCATCTGTTAAGTGTTATTCGAGCTGATTTCCTACGCCACCTGCTTCGGTCGCCACATACCAGTCACCTACGTACCTTGGATTCCCTCTAGCGACGCACGTGCTTTCCAATTTCGCTCCAACGCTAATCATCGTGTCGCTTCCCCACACTCGATCCTTGCTCTACACTGCACGATTTGAGGAAAATAGTTAGCTAACTAGACTCAATATACAAAAAATACAACTTACAAAGCCGGGTTGCCTCCTGGTTAGTGCTTAATTGAATGTCTACAGCTCGACATTCCTTGGTTCCTCAATCAACCGAATAAGTCGGCTCGTCCGCCAAAAAGCGAACCTCCAACTCATGTATCTCCTTGTTCATATCTGTATCTTCCAGATAGGGCTTCAACCGATGACCATTCACCACTTGCCATAGATGATCATCAAAATCTTCGATCTCAACTTCACTGAATTTTCCAACTCTCTTGACTTGATAAGGTCCCGTCCACTTGCTCTTCAATTTGCCCGGGAAAAGTTTCAATCTTGAGTTGTACAACCACACTCGTTGCCCCTCCTCGAACATCTTTCTTCTTAGCCTAACATCGTGAACTCTCTTCATCTTGTATTTATATGCGGATGCACACTTATAAGCTTCGTCTCTCAACTCTTCCAACTCGCATATGTTCAATTTCCTTTGTTTACCTGCACACACATAGTCTAGATTAATATTCTTAACCGCCCATAGCGCACGATGAGCTAGCTTGACAGGTAAATGACAACCTTTTATGTAAACCAACCGATAAAGGGTGGCTCCAATAGGCGTTTTATAAGCGGTCCGGTAAGCCCATAAAGCATCATTTAGTTTATTTGACCAGTCCTTCTGATCGGGCCTTACCGTTTTTTGTAAAATCTCTTTGATTTGCCTATTAGAAACCTCCACTTGACCACTCGTTTGAGGGTGATATGGAGTGGCAATGCGGTGGTTTACGCCATACCATTTAAGTAATTTTCCAAAATTAAAGTTTTTGAAATGTTAACCCCCATCACTAATGATAACGCGGGGAACACCAAAACGTGAAAAAATGTTAGACTAGACAAACTTACAAACAACGGTATGGTCGTTCCTCTTGGTGGCGATTGCTTCTACCCATTTAGACACATAATCGACCGCCACCAAGATATAAATATTACCGAAAGAATTAGGAAACGGGCCCATGAAATCAATCCCCCAAACATCAAAGATGTCGACTACGAGGATTGGTTGCATGGGCATCTCGTCCCTCTTTGAAATACCCCCCATCTGTTGACATCTAACACAATTTTTGTCAAACGCTGCGGCATCCTTGAATATGGTTGGCCAATAGAATCTGCATGCAAGCAATCGATGCCCTGTCTTCTGGCCGCTGAAATGGCCTCCACAAGGCGATGAATGGGCATGATACAAAACATTCCGCATCTCTTCCTTTGGTATGCACCGCCTCATTACTTGTTCCACTCCAACTCTAAACAAATGCAGATCTTCCCATGCATAGTGCTTCACCTGCGATAGGAAGTGTTGCTTCTTCTTCTTTGGCCAAAACTTCGGAATTTTATCTGCAACAAGAAAATTAATAATGTCAGCATTCCATGGCAAAGTTGAAACAGAAAACAATTGCTCATCCGAGAAAGACTCATTGATGTGCCTTTTGTCTTTCTCCTCTTCTACTTGTCCCACAAGTCTCGATAAATGATCCGTCATCACGTTCTCGCTTCCTTTCTTGTCGCGGATCTCCACATCAAACTCTTGGAGCAGTAAAATCCACCTGATCAAGGGCGGCTTCGCGTCCTTCTTCTCCATCCAATACTTGACTGCATTCTGATCTGAAAAAACAATAACCTTGCTCCCCCAAATGTAAGATCGAAACTTATCAAGTGCATATACTACTGCGAGCAACTCCTTTTCCATAGTGGTGTAATTAATTTGACCTTCGAAAAGGGTTTTTCTTCCGTAGTATATGGCAACGGGCTTCTTATCCACATGTTGACCCAACACGGCCCCGAATGCGTAGTCACTTGCGTCACACATAATCTCAAATTGGAGTGACCAATCAGGTGACAACAAGATCGGGGCTTCAACCAATTTGTGTTTTAGGACATTAAATGCATTAAGACACTCTTCGTTAAAAACAAATGGTACATCTTTGAATAACAAATTACACAACGGTTTAGATATGACACTAAAGTTCTTAATGAACCGTCGGTAAAAACCGGCATGACCCAAAAATGCCCTTATCCCTTTTATATTAGTAGGAGGTGGTAAATTAGATGTGAGTTGGATTTTCGCCTGGTCAACCTCAACCCCCCTACTTGAGATGACATCTCCTAAAGCCGTCCCTTCCTGAACCATAAAGTGGATCTTTTCCCAACTTAAGACCAAATTCGTTTCCACACATCTTTTTAAAACTTCAGTTAATTCGTTTAAGCATTTTTCAAAAGATGATCCAAAGATAGAAAAATCGTCCATAAAAATTTCAAGTGAATCCCCAACCATATCTGAAAAGATACTCATCATGCACCTTTGAAAGGTGGTTGGGGCATTACACAAACAAAAAGGCATTCGCCTAAATGCGAAGGTGCCGTATGGACATGTGAAAGTAGTCTTATGTTGGTCATCGGGGTGAATCGCAATCTGATTGTACCCCGAATAGCGATCTAGAAAACAATAAAACCTCTAACCTGCAAGTTTCTCGATAATCTGGTGAACGAACGGCAAGGGAAAATGGTCTTTAGATGTTGCCGCATTCAACTTCCTGTAATCAACACAAATTCGCCACCTGGTTACCATCGGGTGGCGATTTCCTTACCTCCCTCATTACGGGTTATCTGAATACCCGACTTCTTTGGAACTGTTTGTGTCGTTCTTACCCACGTGCTATCTGAGATTGGAAAAATGATGCCTGTGTCCAACCACTTCAAAACCTCCTTCTTCACTACTTCCCCCATGTTTGGGTTCAACCTTCTTTGTGCATCATGAGCGGGTTTTGCCTCGGGATCGGTGATGATCTTATGCATGACAATGGATGGGCTGATCCCTCTCAAATCTGCTATCGTCCAACCAATCGCCGCCTTATGCTCTCTCAAGACTTCCACCAACGCCTTCTCTTGCTCATCTTCCAAATTTGCAGCGATGATGGCCGGTAATGTCTCTCCTTCTCCCAAAAACACGTATTTCAGGTGTTTCGTGAGCTCCTTCAATTCAACGGCCGGCGGACTCTCCAATGACAGTTTCAACTTTGAATCGATCGTATCGGGCAACCGCTCCATTTGCTGAGACCATGGTGGTTTCACAATACTTGCCGCATACAACTTCACTTCTCTTTCTTCCTCTTGTAACTATAGAACATGCTCAACAGCTTTACTGCAACAAATAGCACACTCCTCTGTGGCATCATCCCCACTTCCGTGAGGGTTCAACCCGTCAATGACTTCAGCCGCGAAGCATTCGTCACTCACCAGAGGGTTAGACATGTTTGAAAACACATTAAGCCTAAGATTCCTATTACCAAATGCCATGTCCACTACCCCGATTCTACAATTAATCAAAGCATTCGCGGTGTCCAAAAAGGGTCGACTGAGAATCACGTTCTGTTGCCATTTCGGGTCAACTGTCACGTAGTCTCGAACCAAGAAGTCAACCGGGTAATATAAATCTTCTATCATCACAATCACATCGGTCACGATTGCCCTAGGAAGCTTGAGTGTCAAGTCGGCCAACACCACGGTCGGCTATTCTAAGTGGACCAAAATCATACTGGTCATACAAGCTTCCTGGGAGAATACTCACCCCAGTCACAAGATCTAACAACGCTCTCGTCATTTTAAAATCGCCCACTTGAATGGGTATAATTGGCGTTCCTAGATCTGGTAGCTTGGGTGGGAGGATAGCCGTCAAAACCGAACTCACATTTGCAGTTAAGTCAACTTGTTTGGCAACTTGTGAGTTTGTTTTTGAGTACACGTCTTTTAAATATTTAGCATATGTAGGGACTTGTTTAATTGCATCTATGAGGGGTAAATTAATTTTTACTTGTTTAAATATTTCCCATATTTCCTCATGCTGTGGGCCCCTCTTTCTAAGTGTCGATGAGGTCTCGGGGTTCACCAATGCCCGAGGGAACGGAACGGTTTTACTTTTTGAACCCGTCTCCTTGGTGGTTGGTGTTCCCGTCTTAGTTTTAGTTTCAATTTTGTTTTTATTTATTTAATTTGAGTTAGTTTTGGTTCAATTTCAAGCTCATTGTCACTTTTCCCATCTTCCCTAAGTCCTCCACCACACCTTCAACAAAGGGTGGTGGAGTCACCCTATTATTATATATCTTACCGCTTCTAAGGGTACTGACCTGGCTGACATGGGCATTCTTATCACTCGAAGAGCTGCTACTCAGATGGCTCAGGTTTTTCAAGGTATCACTCGGCAACTTGGATGGATTTCTCTTCAAACTCGCCACTTCTTCAGTTAGCTGGCTCACCTGTTTATCTCTTGCAGCATTAGACTTCTCTTGGAGCTCAAATCTCTGATTCACGCTTTTATTCTGAGCCTCCTGGTCTGTCTTCATCTGCTTTAGAAAATCCATCACATCCTAAATTGACTCCTCCTTGTTACCCGAAGAACTTCCTTGACCTTGTGCTGCCCCTTGACTTTGCTGACCTTGCTGATAACTCTTCTGATAAACCTTATTATAACCCCCCGATTCTCTTTGATTATACCCGCTTTGACCGCTACCCCTCTCATTCCCATATTGATGTTGATTTGACTGATAACCTGCTTTTTGGGAATTACCTTGAAAATTTGGGTTTTGCCGCGTGTTCGGGTTTCCATAGCTGAAATTGGGGTGGTTTCAGAGGCCCGAGTGATAGGTGTTTGAATTCATATTATTATTGTACCTCTCCTCACCCTGAACAAAGTTCACCTCCTCTTCTTCCTCTTCTTCTTCGTCTTCCAACACGACCCCACAAGTAGCCACTACATGGCCTATTCTACCACAACCTTCACATACTGGATACGTCTTTCCTGACTTGCCTTTCTCTTTCACTCCCACACCCATCAATTGATCCAACTTTCTCTCTAACCTAGCCATACGATCATCTGACTCAGCACTATCCACAGCTTTCACAACCGCCCTCTTTACCATGCGATTCGACTGAGCATGCCTTTTTGAGTTCATTGCATGTCTTTCCAAATGTTGCCAATCTTCAGTCTCATCATTAGTAAAAAATAACCCATTTGTCGTCGACTGAAGATCACGCACATCGTCACTCGATAACCCGTCATGAAACGCCTTAATCAACTCCCACAACGCCATCCCGTGATGCGGACAAGTTCTCAACAACCTCTTGAATCTCGTAAAAGCTTTGTGAAAAGTTTCACCCGACCCTTGTTGAAAGTTTTTAATGGAGGTTCGGGCCTCGGATGTTCTCTGTGGTGTGTAGTACTCGTCCAAAAACTGCTGCGCCAGATCTTGCCACATGTAAATGCTCGCTGATAGTAGAGATAAGAATCACTGCTTTGCTAGATCTTTAAGACTGAACTGAAAAACCACTAGCTTGACTTCATCAGCAGTGAACCCTTGACTCGAGATAGTGGCACAAATTGCATTGAACTCGCTCAAATGTAGGTATGGCTCTTCAGATGCTTTCCCATGAAAGGTAGACATCCCGGTTAGGTTACTTTGCCTTACTGAAAACGTTCTTCCTTCTCGGACCGGGATTACAATGGGAAGCGGGTTCGTGGCCACTTGTGGAATAAAGTGGCTTTGAACCCCTCGAACGGGTGGAGGAACAAATGCCCTCGGGGCCCATCGTCAAATTCGTACTTGGGAAACTGTGGCTCGGGAATCTATTGTCTTATTTGGTCTTGACGGTTTCTCGGTGGTTGAACGGGAGGGGGTTGTTGTTGTGGTCTTCTATAATATTGACCCCCTTAATCATCCTCCATCTCTTCTTCATCCTCAAACTCCTCGAACTCGTCAAATACCCTTTGCCGATTATACTCGAACTCGACCCGATTATGTGGTGGCTCAGACCTGATGGAACGATCATCTCTCAATTGATATCTTCTTTGAGCTCTCGGGTTTCGGTTTTGGTGGATGGGTGGGTTGAATGGTGGCAGGTTATTGAGTGGTGGGTTTTGTGGAATGGATTTTAACGTAGGTTGTTCTCGATTATACGGTGGATTAAGATCGTCAGGTTGAAACATCGGTGGCATTGGGTATAGGTTTTCTTCCTGATGATTCATGTCTTCTTCTTTCGGCCTTAAAGTCTCACCCCTTTTCTGTTTTGCTCGATTTCTTCTCGCGGCTTTCTCAATCTCAGGATCAAACTGCAACACCTCCTTATCTCGAGCAAATCTCGTATGCATCAACCTAAAAGATTAACTACACACACCAAACAAGAACACCTCGCGTAAAATCAACGAAGAAAAGAAATTAAACTAAATTTAAACTAAATTATGCTAATTTAAACTAAACTAAACTAGCACTAAGCGCGTTGAGTCCCCGGAAATAGCGCCATTTTGACGTAGGTCGCGGTCTACTCAAAAGCAATTAATTAAGGACTTAAATACCTATAACTAGTAAGGGTAAGTAAGGTCGTCTCCACAGGGATTCAAGGAAAGTGCTAATTTAATATGACTAAATTAATTAATTAAATAAGGCGGACAGACGTCAAGCGGTTTGTTTTTAGAAAAATATTAATTAAAACAAATTATTACTTAAAAACTTTGTAAACAATATTAATAAAAGCATTCATTCTAGGTTTGGTTAATGTGACATTCAACTTAATCCCAGATTTACTTGATTACGTAGTAATTACTAAACCCAATAGTTTGATTGTGATGTCAAATGATACCCTAACCGAATTAATGACACAATTGAACTCGGATTACCTAATTACCAACTTATGTTTGTTAAAACCAATTAAAAGACAAGATTTGATGATAACTAGTTCAATGACACAAGAGCTTAAACCCTAAATGTTGATGAACATAACCAAACAGGTAATGTATTAATTAATAATCCCAAACACAAATTGTTTAAATAATCAATCAAGAATTAAGCAAGACCAAAGCAATAACTCAATCAAGCTTATAAACATTAAGCATACAAATCTGGTCAGAAGTTTAAATACACAAAACCGTATCCTAGAATGAACAAGAAACTTAGCGAAGTAACGACATATTGATTATATCACTTATCTTGATGAACATGCAAACCTAAGATGAATCGGAAGCCTTGGAATGGTGGAAAATCGTCCTAAGCAGCCTCTTTTGCCTTTAGAAGTCGTAAAAAGCCGAATGGGGAGGTTAAAGGGTTTATATAAGGCATACCTTAATTGTTGGCTGACTTAAGCATCTTCGCGTATCGCGAAGATGATGGGCGTGCTTCTTCGCGTATAGCGAAGGACAATATAGTCGCGGCCTGATTTCTGCAACTTCGCGTATTCCGAAGTTGCCCTTCTTTGCATCTTCGCGTATCGCGAAGATGTATAACTTCAGATTTTTTTATTTAATCTTCTTGAATGCATTGTGATGCGTGCACGTCCAATCTCTCACTTCTCGATCTTCATTCCAAGCGCGTAAATATCGTCGTTAAGCTTCAAAGCTTCCAATGTCCTGAAAACACATAATAACGCTTGAAGTACCAATGTTCATTCGATTATTTAACTAAAATTAACAAATTAATATATAAAAAAAACTAACGTTTACCCAACCATCACCAAGTAACATTCTTATGTGGCTAACTACTCTCCATAGTCCTAGCGGAGGGTGCGAAGCACCCGATGTGCACGCACACGGACACGAACCCGGGCGATGGGCTTAATGTGGCGTTTTGATGGCACACTTTGCACTTCGCACACTCACATCACCGCGCTACGGAAGCATGACTAACAAACGAAAAGTTATCAATGACAAGGGACCAAAACTGAAAATTCCGATTTCCGGAACCCATCGCACTACGCGATGAGCCCAGGAACAAGACCATCACGCTACACGATGGAGTAGTATGAATCATCAGACACGTGTCGCGACGGGGAGCCACGTGGCAGACGCTAGGGCTGAGTCAGCATAACACGTGTCATTCTCTGACATCGCGCTACGTGATGCCCAAAGAGAAGGGACCATACCGCTACGCGATGGTACCTAAATATAGCTATAAAACGGAGGGGTACGGCACATTTCATCTCACACCTCAATCCACTTTCTCACACATAGTTACCTCGAGAAGTGTTCCGATCTCGTTATACGTGCCAAGCTCCGAAGCTCTGACGGTTTAAGATCTAATACATGATATAGAGTAGAAGTGCTTCTCGATCAATCATAGGCATTTAACTCTGAATAGCCGTGAGTGGTAGGGGTTCTAATTAAGTTATTATTTTATTATTTTTATAATGGCTTAGACCATAAGTCAGGGGTATAGCCCGAACCTTGATCACCGTTAAGCATAATATAACATTTAATAAGCAAAGGTTATAGACAAATTATTGTTTCTTCATGATTAAGAAACGTAAGCATTCTCATACAACGGTTATAGATAAAGTAATGTGTCTTCCTGAAGAAGAAACCTGGTATAGATGTTTCTTCCTGAAGAAGAAACCTAGCATATAATTGATAAATAAACAAAAGGACTAAAAGTCCAAATGTTTTATACAAACAAATGATTTTTCAAGGTCAAAGCTATACAAAACCAGACCTAAGGCTTGCTGAGTTAAATCAAACTTAAAGTCTTCTGATCAGACCTAAGGTCTGTTGATTAATCAAAATATATTTATGCAAACCTATTACAAATATAGGTTAACAACATACTGACAGGAAAGGTTTTCAACCCTCACCGAACTGACAACAACAGGTGAATACATTAAACCCTCTGAACTGATTTTACTCTTGTAATAAACAGGTTGTTTATTGCAAAGAGTCTGGTAAATGTTTGCATGAGATTACGTGTCTCTAAAATCGTTAAAATACAAAATAGACTATAAAAAGCAACTCAGACCGAATACACATGTGTCTGGATCCAAACATAACTTATAATTGGAATACAAAACCAAGTCAATCATAACCAGTTCTCCAACAGAGTCACATAGCCTAGGGGAAGGCTGTCTCTGAACAAGGGCTATGTACTTTGTGAACCTTTGAATTGTGTGTGTAGGGCAGTGGTACAAAGTCTAAGAATGACAATCGTTCCTGCTGATATTGTGAACAGAAAACTATGATTGTATTTAACGACTATTATAAACTGTTTTATTGAGTCAACGTTTCACCAGTTGTGTGCTGACGTATTTTTACCCCACATTTCAAGGAAATAGTAAAGAATAGAACTGACAGGCAAGACAGACTAGAAGATTGAAATATAGTCATTAGAGGTGATCTGATGGCTCAGGTACGTTATTCAGAATGTTATTAAAGAACCATATTTAAAATGGCAGGTATTTGAAATATAAAATGGGTATTTATATTTCCGAGTTTTCATTATAAAAATATTTTATCCGAAAAGACTCCCGCTCATATTTTATCATACAATATTCAGACGGGTATGCTGACCCGACAATTTATAAATGAATATTATATTTTAAAGACTTCCGCTAAAACAACCCGTAACTCTGATATATTTTCAAAACAGATACCAACTAACGGGTGTTGCACCTAGGCCTTAAGCCGGGGTGTGACAGGTTGGTATCAAATCCATCGGTCTTAGCGAATTAGCTATTTATTTATACCTAGGCTTTGATCAAAAGATAAATATCTGGATCATCGGTTTCATTGAATTAGGTATTAATATGTTAGTACCTAAGATTTAATCATTTATCTGATAAGTAGGGATTAGTCATGATTGGTTGTTTACCTATCCCTAAGTAATAATCTGTGAAGATGTCTTATACAAAGACGCCGAATTGCAAGGCGCTCTAAAACTGCACCTGGTTATGAGCCATATGATATGGCTAACAATAATTGTTATTTCGGTCACAAGCAACCAATTGAACTTATAAATCTGAACTGATATGATAAAACTGAAATGATCTGATAGCTTTGACTAATCTGAAAATTCTGACTGATTTGAAATTTTAATTGATTTGAAACTTTTTACTGATCTATTTAATTCTGAGTGATTTGATAAATCTGAACTGAATTGATAAAACTGAAATGATCTAATAATTCTAACTGATCTGATATGATGAATCTGACTGATTTGATAAATCTGATAGGACCAACTGATTCAATGAATTCAATAAATCCAATCAATAATCTGACTGATCCTTATTTGACTTACGGAAGTCAACTGATGTATATTCTTGATAGCCCACAAATGCCAATAGAAATATCTAAGCGATACTTCTGAGAGCATTCTGCAGTATTATTCGTCTGAAATTCTGACTTACCATCTTTCCAAATGAAAGTCCCGAGAAAGATTAAACAGGAACTTAGTACATATTCATCTAGTTGGATGAACTGCCATTTTGATTAAGGTAAGTAGCACTCCAGGTCGCCACTGCCTAATTATTAACATCTGCATGTAACTGTAGGACCACGCCATAAACTGAAAGTAAGGGTTACCATACCTCTGAAAGAATCCTATTCTTAATGCCAACCAGTTTTCTATCTGAACTAGATGAAGAGAAGAAGCAAGATAAGGAAGAAAATTAATCTCCTTATTCTCCACCATACCATGATTCCGTGCTAACAATCTCTGAATAGGCAAACGAAAAATGGAAAGGGGTCCGACTGGTTGACAAATTCTATACAAACGACAAACAAAATGAAAGCTTATCCGCATTCTGCACCTAAAGGAAATAGCCTATTTTTTAAAGTAATATCCGTATCTGTAAAGCAATTCAAGATTCTTGTTTTGCTCATACTCAAGGTGAACAACTAAATATAAGAGGAGTATATAACATTGAAGATGATTCAATTCATTCTGAATCAATGTTATCAAGTTAGCAGAAGTGATGCTTTAGAAAGAAATGAATACTAAAAGAAGGGCAAAAAAAAAAAGAAAAAAAAAGCTTGGCAAAGGATAACAAGGACAACGAATTTATCATTCACTAGAAGAGATACACGATAATAGTTTAATAAAAGATATGTTTTATTTCTTCGAAATATTAAACTTATCTTGAAGATTTATTTCAAAAAAGATAGCACAAAATCTCAAGGAAATTCTTTTAGCAAATCTAGAAGTAAGAAAATATCAGCAATAAAACTAAGAAAAGTCCAAGTGGACATATTCCAAAGGATGATTAACTTTAAAGTCAACACTAGAGAAAATATTTTAGAAAAATAGAAAAAAGTGAATTAGAGAAAATCTCACGGTCTGTTTGTATATAATAATGTCGGATCTTAGTAATCAAAAGAATATTGAGGAAGCTCCAAGAAATGGTAACATAAAAGAACTTGAATAGGAGATTCCTAAGCAGCGTCTAGTCAAAATGAAAGAGATGACTTATAACACTATAGATGAGATAAAAGAAAAGGTACAACACTCAGAACAGATATCATATTGATTATCACAAAAGACAACGAGAATGGAAAAGATGTCGAGAGACGTCAATATTGTTGTATCAACCATAGTTGATCAAAAAGTCAAAGAAAAAGAGTTTCAGAATGTTTAAGAGATATGATTAATAGTATATTGAAATATGATTAAGCAAAGGTACAAAAGTAATGCCAGAATATAAGGAAAATCAATGCGTAGGATCAAAGATGGAATAAATTTGACTGAGTGAATCAAGGAAACAACAGAGTTAACATCAGTAAATATTTAGAATACAAAAAGTAAGGTAAATAATTAAACACAATTGGTCACTGTGTTTAGCAATTTATAACTACTTATGATATTCTGAACTATTGATTGATTACATCAAATAAGATGTAAAGTTAGCAACCAATACAGATCTGGAATTTTTAATCATTCTGCACTAATAGTTAAACTCGAGAATCAGATTAGATGGAATCTTGTCAAAAGTCAATAAAGTAAAAACATCTAAACCTAAGACAAGCAAATCTCGAGGACGAGATTCATTTCAAGGTGGGGAGGATGTAACATCTTAGAAAAACCCATATTTATTTTGGGCCAAATATGTTGACTTTGAAATTTGAAGGATTAAAAGTATTCTCAAGACAAGTAATGGGAAAAATGAGATAAAAAAAATTAAGCATCTTATGTTAAGGAAATAAGAAATCCCATCCCACATGGAAACATGGAAGAGAGTGGAAGCATTCCACATGAGTATAAATAAGGAATAGAACTTTCTTACCACATGGAAACAAGAAAAGAAATGGAAGCTCTTTATAAGGAAGTGAGTTTCCAAGTAATATTCTTATGTGGCTAATTACTCTCCATAGTCCTAGCGAAGGGTGCGAAGCATCCGACGCGCACGCGCTCGGACTCGAGCGATGGGCGAAAAATGTGGCGTTTTGATGGCGCACTTTGCAATTCGCATGCTCGCATCCCCGCGAGACGTATAAGGGCCGCTTTAGTATTTTTGGAAAATGGAAGTATGACCAAGAAATGACAAGTTATCAAAGACAAGGGACCAAAAGTGAAAATTCTGATTCCAGGAACCCATGGCGCTTAGTGATGAGCCCAGGAACAAGACCATCGCGCTACGCGATGGAGTAGTATGAATCATCAGACACGCGTCACTACACGGAGACACATGGCAGATGATAGGGCTGAGTCAGCATAACACGTGTCATTCTCTGACCTCGCGCTACGCGATGCTAAAGAGAACAGGCCATCGCGCTACGCGATGATACCCAAATTCAGCTATAAACGGAGGGGTACGGCACGTTTCATCTCACACCTCAATCACACTTTGTCACACATAGTTACCTTGGGAAGCGTGCCGATCTCTTAATACGTGCCAAGCTCCGAAGCTCTGACGGTTTAAGCTCTAATACATGATATAGAGTAGAAGTGCTGCTCGATCAATTATAGGCATTTGACCCTGAATACCCGTGAGAGGTAGGGGTTCTGATTAAGTTATTATTTTATTATTATTATAATGCCTTAGACCATAAGTCAGGGGTATAGCCCGAACCTTGATCACCGTTAAGCATAATATAACATTTAATAAGCAAAGGTTATAGAAAAATTATTGTTTCTTCATGATTAAGAAACGTAAGCATTCTCATACAACGGTTATAGATAAAGTAATGTGTCTTCCTGAAGAAGAAACCTAGTATAGATGTTTCTACCTGAAGAAGAAACCTGACATATAATTGATAAATAAACAAAAGGACTAAAAGTCCAAATGTTTTATACAAACAAATGATTTTTCAAGGTTAAAGCTATTCAAAACCAGACCTAAGGCTTGCTGAGTTAAATCAAACTTAAAGTCTACTGATCAGACCTAAGGTCTGCTGATTAATCAAAATATATTTGTGCAAACCTAAGGTCTGCTGATTAATAAACAAAAAGACTAAAAGTCCAAATGTTTTATACAAACAAATGATTTTTCAAGTTTAAAGCTATACAAAACCAGACCTAAGGCTTGCTGAGTTAAATCAAACTTAAAGTCTACTGATCAGACCTAAGGTCTCTTGATTAATCAAAATATATTTGTGCAAACCTAAGGTCTGCTGATTAATCAAAATATATTTGTGATAAATAAACAAAAGGACTAAAAGTCCAAATGTTTTATACAAACAAATGATTTTTCAAGGTTAAAGCTATACAAAACCAGACCTAAGGCTTGTTGAGTTAAATCAAACTTAAAGTCTACTGATCAGACCTAAGGTCTGCTGATAAATAAACAAAAGGACTAAAAGTCCAAATGTTTTATACAAACAAATGATTTTTCAAGGTTAAAGCTATACAAAACCAGACCTAAGGCTTGCTGAGTTAAATCAAACTTAAAGTCTACTCATACAACGGTTATATATGAAGTAATGTTTCTTCCTAAAGAAGAAACCTGGTATAGATGTTTCTTCCTGAAGAAGAAACCTGGCATATAACTGATAAATAAACAAAAGGACTATATGTTCAAATGTTTTATACAAACAAATGATTTGTCAAGGTTAAAGCTATACAAAACCAGATTTATGGCCTGCTGAGTTAAATCAGACTTAAAGTCTGCTGATCAGACCTAAGGTTTGCTGATTAATCAAAATATATTTGTGCAAACCTATTACAAATATAGGTTAATAACATACTGACAGGAAAGATTTTTAAACGTCACCGAACTAGCAACAACAGGTGAATACGTTAAACCCTCTGAACTGATTTTACTTTTATAATAAACAGGTTGTTTATTGCAAAGAGTCTGGTAAATGTTTGCATGAGATTACGTGTCTCTAAAATCGTTAAAATACAAAATAGACAATAAAAAGCAACTCAGACCGAATACACATGTGTTTAGATCCAAACATAACTGATAATTGGCATACAAACCCAAGTCAGTCATAACCAGTTCTCCAACATAGTCACATAGCCTAGGGGAAGGCTGTCTCCTAACAGGGGCTCTGTACTCGGGGAACCTTTGAATTGTGTGTGTAAGGCAGTGGTACAAATCCCAGGAATGACAGGCGTTCCTGCTGATATTGTGAACAGAAAACTATGATTGTATTTAACGACTGCTATAAACTGTTTTATTGAGTCAACGTTTCACCAGCTGTGAGCTGACATATTTTTCTTCCACATTTCAAGGAAACAGTAAAGAATGGAACTGGGAGGCAATACATACTAGAAAATTGGAATATAGTCAATAGAGGTGATCTGATGGCTCAGGTATGTTATTCAGAATATTATTAAAGAACCATATTTAAAATGGCAGGTATTTGAACTATAAAATGGGTATTTAAATTTATGAGTTTTTATTATTATAATATTTTATCCGAAAAGACTCCCACTCATATTTTATCATACAATATTCAAACGGGTATGCTGACCCGACATTTTATAAATGAATATTATATTTTAAAGACTTCCGCTAAAACAACCCGCAACTCTGATATATTTTCATAACAGATACCAACTAACGGGTGTCGCACATATGCCCTAAGCCGGGGTGTGATACTAGTAGTTCTCGTATGCTAAGTGTTAGGGCTCGGATTTTCAGTATCTTAGGCAAGCAATATGTTCAGAATAACCCCAGGATACGGTATCCTCCAAGGTAACAGGTATCCTAAATACATTATATAACTAACAAATTGTTCGCTATTTTCCTTGTTTACTAGGTCAAGAGACTTACCATGATTCTCTAAAGACTCGGACTTGCAGCTAATAAAACGTGTTCGAAAAGGAAACGTGGAAATCAATTATCTCTGAAAAATAGGAACGGCTAATTAGATTTAGTCTATCATTTCCTAATTTATAGGGATTATTGTTAGCTTCTTTTATTATAAATAGAGCTATTACTTGGATCAAAACACACACTCTTATCACTCGACACTTAGTATTACTCGTACTCTGTAATCACGATCCAACTGGTTACACCACTTGTAATCGATTTTTGTTTGTAATAAACTGGTGGTGATAGTTTTCACCACCTCGGTTTTTTTTCTTGTTATCCTCAGGATAACGAGTTTTTTCCTCACAACAAATCTCTATGTTCTAGAAGGTTTATGTTCATTTCAAACGAGCACCAAGTCCCATTTACTAATTTGGTTACTAAATCACCTTTGTTAATTTCTGACCAAAACAATTTGGCGCCTACCGTGGGGCTCTCGGTGCTTCAATCCTCTAAAGATCATTTACTTTGTTCTCAATCACTTACCTTCCCTTCATTATGGCCTCACAACAAAAAACCAGTTCCGTTTTTGCTCCGGTGGTCACCACGCCTTGAAGTGCCAACCCTGGACCTCCACCAGTTCTGAAGAAGAACACTCTGCCCAGAGGATAACTTCCACCATACACGGGATCCTCTACGCAGGTAGATCCGGTTATCTCTAACGGTGACATTTTTGCTTTGATGAAACAAGTTAAAACTCACATGGAGCAGCAAGAGAAGACCAACTCAAGGCTATTCAAGGAAATTGAAGGGATCAAAAATAAGCCAGGGCAGGAGGCTACTCCAATCATGCCAGGGTTCTTGATTTTAATTCTCCAGGATCATCTATTCTTTAGAATCCCGGATCCTTGGGGGCACAACCAACAAGGACTCCGTCTCAGCAGCAGTCAGGATACTGGGGAACTTACCCTCCGGTATCATGGGAGTTACCCAGACCAACGAGGCCAGAATCCATCAACATGCAGCCTCGTTCAACCGTGCCAGCCAGCATATTCTCGTCAGGATCTCCCATGGTGTCTTCTGAAGTGCATGTTAGGGATGATATCCCTATGCAGATATCACCTTATCCTGGGGATACCCTCAGCGGAGGAACTAGACGTAAAGGCTCAGGATACCCGAGGCCTAACCATGATCTCGGTAACAATTTACTTAATGTTAATTTATACACTAACCGTGGATCTGTGCAGATAAGGGGATATCCCCTAAGATAGCCAGGGGATTGCATAAAATGAAGGATATGATTTCCAATATCCCCGGGAGAATCCATCGTATAGCTGAAGTTCCGGTAGGCAGTCACAGATTATCAAGGTTCACGTGGCCTATATGCGACATGGAGATCCACAAGAAGTTCCAGACGCCCAGCATGAAGCTGTATGATGGCACTACAGATCCTAAGGAACACGTAGCTCAGTGTAGAGAAAGGATGGAGATCAACCCTATCCCTATTGACATCAAAGAAGCTTTCCTATGCAAGGGATTCGGTTCAACACTAACTGGACTGGCCCTCAAATGGTTATTAAGTATTCCTTCCAATACTATTACTTCATTTGCTTATTTGATTAACTTGTTCAATAATCAATTTTCTTGTAATAGATCTTTTGAGAAAATGACAGGTGAGTTATATAGAATTGTTCAGCCTAATAATGAATCCTAATGGATTACATAACTAGATTTAGCAGAGAAGCTTTGGATATCCCCAACCTTGACATGGCGGCTGCTGTTGAAGCTCTCAAGATGGGGTTGAAGAAGGATTCACCCTTTTATGACGATCTTGTCATGACTCCATGTAGGAATCTTGATGAAGTCCGAAACAGGGCATTGAGATACATCCGGCTAGAGGATGATAAGAAAGCTCATGGAAGTTTGGTTATCCCGAAATATGAGTCTACCAACAAGAAGTCAGACTCTCTACAAAAGTTCTCTAGGCCTAAGCCTTATTCCAAACAAGATACCTCCATGATACCCGTCGTGGAAGAGGACGAAGACGATGAGGAGTATCCTAAAATCTCCGAATATTGTTTTAATATTGATATTGGTGGTGTAATACGTGCCATGCAGGATTTACGTGACAAGGCTAGATGGCCCAAGAAAAATGAAAAGCCCGGATCCAGCAAAGACAAGTCCAAATGGTGTGCATTCCATGAAGACTTTGGCCATCGCACTGACGATTGTATAGCACTTCGGAAGGAAATAGGATACCTTCTCAGCAAAGAATACCTGAAGGGACTGTTTGGAAGAAACAAAAGCAAAAGTCAGGATCCTGTCAAGATACCTGAAAGGGCACCTTCTCCACCACCCGGAGCTAAGGCTGTATCCTTTATTTTGGGAGGATCTAATATCTATGGAACTCATATTCAACAGCTAAGAAACGTTCCAAAGAAACAAAGCTGGAGAATGGAGAAAATGTAAGACCCCGAATCCCGAGAATCCTACAGTTGATAATCATATCCAAAATTCATAAAAATTTAAAACCAAGAAAATTCGTTTTGTTTAAAACAAGTTCAGAGTAAAAAATAGCGGAATAATAAGTATCAAGATTCCCAAAACTTAACAAAGGTTTAACCCAAAGCAGTACATTTTATTTGAAAACCAGTTCAGAGTTTAAAATCAACTATTAATCGTAAGTACTAAAACAAATTCCCCAACGCGGAAATTAGGCCCAAAACCAAGTTTAAATATATAGTGTAATAATTGAAAGGACACAGTGTTCACTATTGGAATCCCCGACTAGATATGCCTTCAACCGTCCAAGTAGTCTCTAGCACGTCCAAGCGGTAAGTATCATCCTCTTAACCTGAAACTCACACTAACATACACACAAAGTTAGCTTGAGCTGAGTGAGTTCAAGTTTTAATAATTGACATTTATATAAATCATTCCAAGAGTTTAAATATAAAACGGGACATGAGAAGTTAGGCCGTAATAAACTTTAAGTTGTCATACTTATAAATCTATATAATTATATCCATATACATAACATCTAAGTAATAACATCAGGGTCGAGCACACGTACAACCCAAACACGTAACATTCCATCCAAGTAATAACATCAGGGTCAAGCACACGTACAACCCAAGCACGTAACATTCCATCCAACGTATGCAAACAAAAAGTAAGCATACGCAAACATCCTTAGTCGATAACGACTAGTTAACATCGCCAATTATTGGCCATAAAATAACACATGTATAAACATACGTACAAACATACATAAATATCATCCCAAGGCATACTCTATACGAGTAAGCCCATGCAAAATCATTTAAACGGCTCATCAAGAAAAATCAGTTCGGTGTGTATGCTAACCCAAAACTTGAAAAGAGAGAAAAGGGGCTTCATGAACTCACCTGTCATAAGGCAGGAAATCACCACGAGCTAGAGAACCCCTAAGTATCCCCACAACTCAAATGCCTGTCGGTTTACATATGATCATTACTAACGATACCGAAAGGACTCGTTTATCCTACGAGACGTTCTAACATGGTTGAGTTACCTAAAGTCTCGACCTTGTCAAGTTCAATTATAACAGCCCCCAGGGCCTTATATTCATCAAAACCACCCTTAGGTAATCCCGAGAACAAAGAATTCCCAAATTAACCACGGAAGTGCTAGGTGAGACGAATATGCGCGTTTAAGAGTTGTTTAGGCACTTATCATCCAACTCAGCCCCGTGTGGGCCAAATTTGATAAAATCACAGCCTACTCGCCCACACGACACTAAACGAATTGGATGGGTCAGTAACTCGTAAGCACAACGCACCAACTCACCAATAAATGCGAATTCGCGTTGTACCGACTCGTTTGAGTAACCGATAACCAATTCAGCCCCAATACTTATAAAAATCATTTTCCAACAGCCCTTACATCAAACGAAAGCTACCCGGACTGAATTGGTTGGTAATTACTTCGATCCTCGCGTTAAACGCAACAATTCACTATTCTAGATAACCGAATACTAACTTTCAAACTACAACTAGTTGACCAATCAAACGAACACTAATGCAAATGATTTTAAAGTATGTTATATTGGACATAACTAGAAAGATTTTGGTGCAAAAACCTCAACCATAGCAGTCCCGAAATTGATCAATTGGACAGCCACCCGGTAAGCCTAAAACAAGCGATTTAACGATCATTACGTGAGATATAATGACCAATTAAGGTGTGAAAGACTTGTAGGGATGTAGGGAAAGGTTGGAGTTTTACACCTTCACTTGGCTGCAAAAAAAGAAAAATGGGGGGCTTAGGGGCTGCTGCAGGTTCGATCGGGATAGGGAAGAAGGGAGGGCTAGGGTTTTTATGGTATAAAATAAGATGTTACACTATGGCCCCTCCAATTGAAGGATATAGCAACTTGAATGAAAACTTAAATAATTTAACGTACCGGAAAGATGATAAGGTCATTGAGGAATGCCGGATAACTCTCGAGAAATATACATACTTTACAACTTTTAAATCTTTAAACCGAAAATTAACGGGCGTTACAAGTCCACCCCCTAACAATGGGATTCGTCCCCGATTCCCAATGTGACAGGAACAACTGCGGGTAGAGTTTCGTCATTTCGTCCTCGGATTCCCAAGTGGCCTCGGAGCCCTTACGGTGCCTCCACTGCACCTTCACCTGCCTGACCACCTTGTTTCTTAAACGTCTTTCCTGACGGTCAAGAATCGCGACAGGTTCCTCAATGAAATTCAACTTGATGCCAAGCTCAATATCACCTAGAGGCACATGGGCCTCCTCGTCTGCTAAACATTTCCTCAATGAGACACGTGGAAAGTAGGATGAATCCCAGCGAGCTCATCGGGAAAATCCAGTCTATATGCTACCTCACCAACCCGTGACAAGATACGAAATGGACCAATGAACCTCGGACTAAGCTTCCCCCTCTTACGAAAACGAATAATACCCTTCCAAGGAGATCCTGTTAACATAACCCGATCACCAGCCTCAAACACAATAGGTCTTTCCCGTTTATCCGCATAGGACTTTTGACGATCCTGAGCGGCCTTCATGAAGGCCTTAATCTTATCAAGCTTCTCCGTCGTAGCCTCGACCACCTATAAACTACCCAACTGTTTCTGACCAATGGAGCCCCAACAGACTAGAGTCCTACACCTCCGATCATACAACATTTCGAACGGTGGCATCCCAATCGTCGCGTGGTAACTGTTATTATAAGAAAACTTGACTAATGGTAAGTGATGATCCCAACTACCACCAAAATCAATTATGCAAGCTCGCAACATATCCTTGAGAGTTTGAATAGTCCTCTCCGATTGACCATCCAACTGCGGGTGATAGGCGGTACTAATGAGGAGTTTGGTACCCATCTCCTCATGAAACTTCTTCCAAAACCTGGAGGTAAAACGCGTATCCCTATCCGAAACAATAGATACAGGCACCCCGTTCCTAGAAACGATCTCACAAATAAATACGTCGGCCAACTGTTCGGAATTATAAGTTTCTCTAACCGGCAATAAGTGAGCGCTCTTAGTCAACCTATCCACGATTACCCAAATGGTGTCATAATTACCTCTAGGAGTACGAGGCAGTTTAGTCACAAAATCCATCGTAAGATGTTCCCACTTCCACTCAGGTATTTCCAGAGGTTGGAGTTTCCCAAAAGGCTTCTGGTGCTCAGCCTTGACTTGTAGACACGTCAAACATTTACTCACATACTGAGCCACCTCATACTTCATCGCAGGCCACCAATAATTCTTCCTCAGGTCTTGGTACATTTTGGTCTCGCCCTGTTGAATGGAATAGTGCAACTTGTGTGCTTCATCCAATATCTTACTCCTGACTCCCCCATACCTGGGTACCCATAAACGACCATCCTTATACTTCACCCTGTCACCGACGTCTTCCAACAATTTTTCCTGACCCCAATTACGCTCTGACATAATCCATTCCACCTGTAAAGCCTCATTCTGAACGTTGGCTATCTGCTTCAAAACATCGGGCTTGAGAATAAGCTGGTAAGATTTCACACGAATAGGTTTCAGTCTCTCCTTTCGGCTCAACGCGTCGGCTACCACGTTAGCCTTACCGGGATGGTACATAATATCAAATCATAATCCTTAATCAATTCCAGCCACCGACGCTGACACATATTCAGTTCCTTTTGCTCGAAGAAATACTTTAAGCTCTTATGATCGGTTGTGACATTTGAGCCAAAACAAGGTACACCTCAGTACGTATTTACCGATTAAGCAAATAAACGCCTTTTGTGTAACAAATGAACGATTAACCGAACGGGTCGGGTTATGACCCAGATATTCCGGGGGGCGTATATAAGTGATATACGTTTAATAGAAGATAAAATATTAGTAATATGGCCTTAGTTTGATAGCAAACAAGTTAAACGAAAACATGCTCGTTTAACTACCCGCTATAGATTTAAACGCGAAAGATAGTTACAAACCAAGCATTGTATCATCCGTTAAGCCGAAAAAGACTTACCAAACACTTCTTTAATATGTTTTAAGCGATCTGTGAAAATATTTTTGATTTTTACAAACATATAATATGTTTTTATAATTTTACTCAAAACTAGTTGAAAAACACTTGTTTTCGCACTGTTTAACGCACCCGATAAGTTTTTCGCGCCAAAAACCGAACCCAAACTAAATTTGGACTGGGCTTGTCGTTTTTGGGCCTTTAGAATCAGAAAATTGGGCCAAAATGGGCCCATAAGACTTCCGATCGACCTAGTAAACCCCACCCCCATTTTTTTTATAAAACTTGTTATGTAAGCTTGTTAATTCATTTCATTTGAAAAAAACTGAAGTCCAAGCAGCTGCAAGTCAGTTTTTCCCAAAAGTCTCCAAAACCCTAAGGTAACAACTTAAATAAACTACTTTTACACTTGTTTAACATTGATTAATACCAAATAAACATAGTTTGATTGCCAAAAATCATTCCTAACCGTGTAAAAATCCTAATAATGGTCCATAAACATGTTTTGATCATACACATGGTAAGGAACCTGGTTTGATAGTTTTTTTGGCCATAAACACGGATTAAAGGGTTGAAACGACGTTTTTACGGTTCAAAAGTTCGTTTTTGTGCACTAACCGAAACCCTAAGTTAAGGGCTGTTATGTTGTTGAAAAATTGCTTAGTTTGTTATATAGGACTTGTATCTAGCCTACATAAGAGCACAAGAGCTTGAAAAGTTAATTAGAAAGGCGGAAACGAACCAAAACCGCTAAGGTAATGTCGAAACACTCGCTTACGGGCTGTTTAGGTTAAGGTTGTGATGCACATTATTAGGCCTTGAAATTTATCAGGTATATCAGGGACCATGTCATTGAGTCCCTTTTCAAATTTGGTAATTTTTAGACCAACCGAGAATATTTGGCAAATTTATTACCGAATTGGGACGTTTATTTGGGAAAAATAGCTAACATACTTCAAAAATTATGAAATTTTTCTGGAACTCAGCTTTAATGTATTGAGATTATTTGGAGAAGTCTAAAGGTGTTTTGTGTATATGCGTTTGTGTGAATTTTTATAGCCGAATTTGGGCCGAAAATAATATTGCACGAGCTTTGTACATTCTGGAATTGATACAAGTTGTTTTGGGATATGATTTGAGTATTCAGAAATTTTTGTGGAATTTTCGGAAATGGTTTGGGATAAACGGACGGTTTTCAGGCGAAATATAGCTGATAAAATAAATTTTTATAAATTAATAAATCAGTAAAAAAATTCCAAAAATATTTTTATAAAAATCTACATATTTTAATTAATAAGTGGCTAAATTTTCATAATTTAATGATTAACGGTTAATTAATTATGCTAATTTAAAGATTAAACAAATTTAGTTTTCATAAAAACCGGCAAGTTCGTGATTGACGAACCTGCGGGAATATCAAAACACCAAAAGTGATCAAAAATCATATTTTTGGACTAATTAAGTAAAAACTAACTTTTATATGAGAAACATGGACAATCCGGGTGGATTGTGCGCGTTTCTTCTTAAATCAAACTGAATAAACGGAAACGGGCCCCGTGGCTAATCCGGGACCCCAGTATGTGATCCTTCTTTATAACTTAATCATTTTAATAACCAATACATTTACCCAAGCTTACTTCCCTATAACTGTTTTCTGAACGCGTAAACGAACAACTTGGCCCAGCTGGGAAAACGGGAATCTGAACCAAGCTCGGTTTTAAGTATTAGACATTGAACAACATCACAACCTAAGCCTATTTCCACTTTCTGGGCGTTCCAGCTATACCCAGATTAGTTATACAGCCCCGTTTAGTATTGAGATTATAATAATATTAAAATATTAATATTATTATAATATTGATTATAGGAAACCGTGATTGCAAGTTATACAAACCTCGAACTGACGTGCTATTGACTATCTACTAAATAGTGAGTATCATGACCCCACTTCTAAATTGTTTTACGAACTTTTGGGGTGAAAAGCATGTTTGATTATATATACATACCTGAAAATGTATTGATGTGAATTATCTAAGTGCTTACACACGAAAGTCCCCACGATCACAGTGAATAACTTCGAGCCGGTGGCTTGTGAATCGTACTATTGGTTTGACAAACCCAAACGGAATCGGCCTGGTTGCCGTGTCACATAGCGCCGTTTGCACATGACCATATTTATACAAACAGGCTATGTAGTGTTAGACATAGCTACCGGGGAATGATGTGGGCGGAATGGGAGCCACAGTGGTTGATTGAGCGTGGGAAATGGATGCACGCAGCACATAAAGTCAAGGCTTTACTATAGCTTAGCATAATTACATCATTTACATACATACATACTTATATCATGATTACAAGTGTTAACTTGTGAATACTCATAATTGTTTTCTTGGAACTCGTGAAACTCACCAACTCTAGTAGTTGACCCGTTTAAAACTGCTTTTCAGGTGTACCTAAATCAGAATGATTTGGTGATTTGTTACTTGCCCAAGGTGTGTGGTTGATGCTATGTGAATAGAAGCAAGGAAGTTAGTAGTAAGATCGTATAGTTAACGAACTAGTTTGGTTTGTATCACCTAGACTGTAAAACGATGACAAAACAAAGAAATGTAATATATTGTAAATTAGTTTGTAATGTTTCTTTATAAACAATGTCTTGATACCAGAGGTGTCTGTTACATTCATGTTTTATGATTCCGCATTGTGCTAGTCGGGGTGTGACAGAAGTTGGTATCAGAGCCATTGGTTATAAAGGATTAAGTTATCCCTTAGGATACCTAAAATATAACCGTAGGCTCGATTAACTCTGGAAAATATTTAAATAATAATTTAATATTATATACTGATGGATGTCGGGATGAACTTGTAGGGCAAGTGAGTTATTGTGGTCTGGAACATAATAACAGACTTGCTTGTACGAGGGAATTCGGGGAGAAGTCGCGGAACGTGTGGTTAGGTAAAAATGACAACATATGTGTATAAAAGGTAATGTGTAAGTATATATATATGTAACGCTCATACGTGTTTATCTTTATCAAGGTGTGTAAATACGTATACGTACGATACTGTTGATGACGGTAAATTTTATTATGAATATTATATTAATTTATATTCAGTATTAATTCTAATAATAATTAAAATTAAAAATTTTAATAAAACTAATATTATATTCTAATATAATTAATATTAAATTTGGTTTAATTAATTAATCTTCTCGGCAATAGTTAGCGATAGCAATAGATATTATTCTTATAACTAACCTTTGTGCAGAGTCATGTCAAGGAATAACGACTACGTATCGAAAGAAGAACCGGTAATCTCTGTTGAGGAGGAGGATCCAGAGGAGGAATCAGAGGAGGATAATCCAGAGGAGGAATCAGAGGAGGATCCAGTAGAGGAGGACCCAGAAGAGGAACCGGAGGAGGAGGAGGAAGAGGTGGAAGAAGAAGTTATTTGTAGAGAGCTACCCAGAAATGTGCCTGATCTGTCCAGCTACAGATGCGATAGTTATCCACCCAGGTCACCACGCAGGGATCAAAACGAAGTTAAAAGTCAGTATCGTTCGCCTGCTAGAGTAGCCAGATCACCCACTCCACCTATTCACCTGTCCCCGACGACTTCAGCCACTGCACGAGTCCGACAGACTGCTCGTACTCGGGTAACCCCGATTGACCCTACCTCGATTCCATTTAGATCTACCCACTACCGGTGAGGACCTTCACGTCCTAGGGTAGATACTTCATCATCCAATTCGTTGAGCATACCTACTCCTCGCCCTGACCTCCCAAACGCAGGAAACAACTCTTGGATTGCTGTCCTGACTGATCGTGAGGTAGACCACTTGATAGCCATAGCTAATATTAACCAGGAAAGGAAGGACGTAACCCAGTGCTTATCGACGTTACATCAAATAGTACTGAACTTGCAGCAGTCAGATGCCTACCACCGTTGGTGTTTGGATAGGGTGACAGTTCGGCTGTGGAACTGTTACTGGATGATTATGGTGTTGTTGTTTTTATGTTTGTGGTTAGTCTATCGTTTGTACGGATAAATGCAGAATGTTACAGATATGTGTACGTGATTTTTTGATACTCCATGTATGTATATAGTAGTGTGTTATGTTAACATGGGGCACAATTTTGTACATTATTACAAGCATTGACCCTTGTAGGGTTAAGTCTAACAGTCACTTAGTGACAGATTTTGATATATACATGCAAGCACTGGCCTTTATCAGGCTAAGTATATGTACCTTTTATTATCAATGTACAGAACAATTTGTGAAATGTCAGTATGTTATCTGGTTTACCTGTACAACATTTATTGTGATTATTATTACACAGTGCTGTAGACTGGAATTAGTATTAATTGGCTTCTATTTGTTTATCATTATAGAATGGCCCCAAAGAAAGCAACCCCCATGACTGAGGCAGAAATAGCCGAGATGATTGCTCGGCAAATACAGGCAGTAATACCACTTATTGTAACACAAGTAACTGCCGGTGTTAATGCCAATATACAAACAAACCAGCAACAAATCAATAATGCTCCCCCAACCAACACTAAAACAGACACAAATAGTAATCCCCCACCTAATACAAATGCCCCTACCAATGCAAATAATCCCCCACCTGATGCAAATAATGTCAACAACAATAATCCCCCACCGAACCCAAACAACAACAATAACAATCCTAATCCCCCTCGAAGAGAATATTCGATCAAAAACTTTATGGTCTGTAAACTGATTGACTTTAAGGGCACTGAAGGGCCAAATGGGTTAATCAAATGGATCGAAAAGACTGGATCTGTCCTCAATATCAGCAATTGTCCACTGGAAAACATTGTCAAGTATGTTGCTTCTACTTTTACGGATCATGCTTTGATGTGGTGGAACACTACAGTTCAAATAAAAGGGCAAGATACAATTAACCGCATGACATGGGCTGAACTCAAAACATTGATGCTAGAACATTTTTGCCCAAATAATGAAATAAAAAGGTTAGAATATGAACTTTGGAGCTTAGAAATGAAAGGAGCGGATCACCTGGGATACACGAACCGCTTCAATGAACTGGCTCGCTTAGTACCCTGGTTGGTAACTCCCGAGGACAAACGAGTTGAACGTTATATTTGGGGTTTAGCCCCAGAAGTGAGGAGTCTGGTAAACTCTGTGGGTCACACAACGTTCGAGAATGACGTGACTCAAGCCGGCATTTTGAATTTTGATTTGGTAAGAAGCGGATTATTGAGAAAGGCTGGAGAATCAGTGGGTATGAAACGAACTGACTACGGGACGAGAGCACAGGGAGGAAAATCAAGCAAACGTGCACGTCCAACAATAAGAAATTATGCTATAACTGGTTTCGATACAAAGCAAGACAGGTATAAGGGACCCTTGCCCAAGTGTGATAAATGTAATTACCATCATGTGGGAGAATGCAGACTGCCGGTATGTCAGAAATGTGGAAGAACTGGGCATTATGCCCCTAATTGCAGAGCAGGTATAGAAATTGTGAACCGATCAACTCAAATAACTCAACCTCGTCGTCCACCGCCACCCAGACCTCAACCAATCCGCCAACAACCTATCCAACAAACTTCAACCGCAGAAACCTACCGTGCCTGTTATGAATGCGGCAGTACAGATCATATTAGAAGAAATTGCCCTAAGCCGAATCAAAGAATTGTTGCTAGACCGAACCAAGCATCGACTTCAAGTGCGCCTCGGGGACGCGCGTTCGTTAGCGGGTCTAGAGAAGCACGACAAGACCCGAACGTAGTAACAGGTACATTTGTTGTTTCTGATCAATATGCTTATGTATTATTTGATACGGGTGCCGATAGAAGCTTTGTTTCCACTAGTTTTGCATCCCTGGGTAATATGCCAGTTAGTGAACTAACAAATCCCTATACTATTGAACTCGCTAACGGTAACTCTATAACTGTTAACCAAATAGTCCAAAACTGTTCCATTATTCTTAATGACCACCCATTCCTTATTGACCTACTCCCGGTAGATTTAGGAAGTTTTGATGTTATTGTCGGCATGGACTGGTTAACCAAGTATAAGGTGGAGATTGTGTGTAACGACAAGACGGTTAAAATTCCCCTTCCGGAAGGTGAAGTGATTATGGTACAGGGAGAGAAGTCTGGTTCGATTTTACCTCTTGTGTCGCATCTTAAAGTGTTGAAATGTTTACGCCAAGGTTGTATGGCATTTTTGGCAAACGTGAATATAAAGAACCCTGATGAGAAACGCATAAAAGATATCCCCGTTGTACGTGAATACCCCGATGTCTTTCCCGATGATCTACCTAGATTACCACCGAACCGACAAGTTGAATTCCGTATTGACCTAATCCCAGGATCAGCCCCAATTGCTAAAGCATCTTACCAATTGGCACCTTCTGAAATGCAAGAATTATCTAACCAGTTACAGGAGTTGTTAGATAAGGGTTTCATTCGTCCTAGTTATTCTTCTTGGGGAGCACCGGTATTGTTCGTAAAGAAGAAAGATAGAAGTTTTAGAATGTGTATCGATTACCGGGAATTAAAAAAAGTTACCATCAAAAACCGATACCCTTTTTCACGAATAGATGACTTATTTGACCAACTTTAAGGGGCAAACTATTTCTCGAAAATTGACCTTCGATCCGGTTACCACCAAGTTATAATTCAAGAGGAAGATGTGTCTATACCGGCGTTCCGAACTTGTTATGGCCACTACGAATTCCTAGTTATGCCGTTCGGACTAACTAATGCTCCCGCAGTTTTCATGGATCTTATGAATCGGGTTTGTAAATCGTACCTCGACAAATTTGTTATCGTGTTTATTGATGAAATTTTGATATATTCGAAAACCAAAGAGGACCACGATCAGCACTTACGAACCATTTTGGAGTTGCTAAGGCAGGAAAAGTTGTATGCCAAATTATCAAAGTGTGAATTTTGGCTACAAGAGGTACAATTTCTAGGGCACGTTGTTAACCGACACGGTATCCATGTGGACCCGAGTAAGATTGAAGCCATCAAAAATTGGCAAGCCCCAAAGTCACCGAAAGAAATTCGTCAATTTTTGGGTTTAGCTGGGTATTATCGGCGCTTTATTGCTAACTTTTCGAGCATAGCCCAACCTTTAACCCTTTTGACTCAAAAAGATCGTGCTTATGTATGGGGAGAAGAACAAGAAGCGGCTTTTCAATTGCTGAAACAGAAACTATGCCAAGCCCCGATACTGATTCTTCCAGAGGGAACTGATGATCTGGTAGTTTATTGTGACACGTCCCGGAAAGGGTTGGGATGCGTACTAATGCAAAGAAATAAAGTCATAGCTTATGCTTCTCGACAGTTAAAGGTACACGAGAAGAATTATACTACCCATGATTTGGAACTGGGCGCGGTTATTTTCGCACTTAAGATCTGGAGACACTATTTGCATGGCACCAAATGTACAGTATACACCGACCACAAGAGCCTACAACATATTTTCGACCAGAAAGAATTAAACATGAGGCAGAGGAGATGGGTAGAGCTATTGAACGATTATAACTGTGAGATTCGATACCATCCGGCCAAGGCTAATATAGTAGCAGATGCTTTGAGCAGAAAAGACAGGATCAAACCACTACGGGTCCGAGCACTTGGAATGATCGTCCAAACCAGTCTCACCAAACAAATTCGTATTGCTCAAAATGAAGCTCTGAAAGGAGATCACTTGGAAAATGAAAACTTGCATGGGACCGAACAAAACTTTGAAGAAAGAACTGACGAAATTCTATACTACAAAAACCGAGTTTGGATTCCCACTTTCAGCAATCCAGGTGACTTGATCATGGACGAAGACCATAAGTCCAAATACTCCATTCACCCAGGAACAGATAAGATGTATAAGGACTTGAAGGAGTATTATTGGTGGACAGGTGTGAAGAAGGATATAGCCACATATGTCAGTAAATGTTTAACCTGTGCGAGGGTTAAGGCTGAATATCAAAAACCTTCGGGAATGTTGCACAAACCAGAAATACCACAATGGAAATGGGAACAAATTACCATGGATTTTGTAACACACCTCCCTAAAACTTCCCGAGGAAACGATGCAATATGGGTGATAGTTGACCGACTAACCAAATCCGCACACTTCCTTCCAATCCGAATCATTTACATAACCGAAAAACTTTCTCACATTTACATAAATGAAATCGTATCCCGACACGGCGTACCCGTTTCAATTATTTCTGATCGAGATAGCCATTTCAACTCTCATTTCTGGCAAGCCGTACAAGAAACTTTGGGAACCCGAATTGACCTAAGTACCGCATACCATCCCCAAACCGACGGTCAATCTGAGCGAACCATTCAAACCTTAGAAGATTTTCTTCGCGCTTGTGTACTAGACTTTGGTGGGAACTGGGATCAACATCTTCCACTGGTTGAATTCTCGTATAATAATAGCTATCATAGTAGCATTCAAGCGGCACCATATGAAGCGTTGTACGGGTGGAAATGTAGATCACTCTTGTGCTGGACTGAGGTGGGAGATACCCAAATTACACGATCAGACTTGATTCAAGAAACCACTGACAAAATCCGTAAAATCACAAGCAAATTAAAAATCGCCTGAGATCGACAGAAAAGCTACGCTGATGTTCGTAGAAAACCGTTATCCTTTGAAATAGGCGACAAAGTTTTTCTGAAAGTATCCCCGTGGAAAGGCGTCATTCGATTCGGTAAAACCGGTAAACTAGCTCCGCGATACATTGGACCGTATGAAGTAATTTCTAAGATAGGTCCTGTAGCCTACCGACTGAAATTACCTTTGGAGTTGAGTTCTATTCACGATGTCTTTCATGTTTCGAACTTGAAAAAGTGCCTTACTAACGAAACCGAAATCGTGCCATTAAAAGACATAAACATAAACGAAAAATTGAATTTCGTTGAAGAACCGATGGAAATATTAGAGGGAAAAATAAAACAATTAAGACACAACAAAATCTCTCTAGTCAAAGTTCGGTGGAATTCATAACGGGGACCCGAATTCACGTGGGAGCGGAAATCCGAATTTAAAAAGAAATACCCGCACCTGTTTCCAAATAAAGACAAAGTTGAATAATCAAATTTTGGAGACGAAATTTTCTAACGGGAGGAGAATGTGACATTTGAGCCAAAACAAGCTACACCTCAGTACGTATTTACCGATTAAGCAAATAAACGCCACGAACGATTAACCGAACGGGTCGGGTTATGACCCAGTTATTCCGAGGGGCCGTCTATAAGTGATATACGTTTAATACAAGCTAAAATATTAGTAATATGGCCTTAGTTTGATAGCAAACAAGTTAAACGAAAACATGCTCGTTTAACTACCCGCTATAGATTTAAACGCGAAAGATAGTTACAAACCAAGCATTGTCTCATCCGTTAAGCCGAAAAAGACTTACCAAACACTTCTTTGAAATGTTTTAAGAGATCCGTGAAAATATTTTTGATTTTCACAAACATATAGTATGTTTTTATAATTTTACTCAAAACTAGCCGAAAAACACTCGTTTTCGCACTGTTTAACGAACCCTATAAGTTTTTCGCGCCAAAAACCGAACCCGAACTAAATTTGGACTGGGCTCTTCATTTTAGGGCCTTTAGAATCAGAAACTTGGGCCAAAATGGGCCCGTAAGACTTCCGATCGGCCTAGTAAACCCCACCCCCATTTTTTTTTATAAAACTTGTTATGTAAGCTTGTTAATTCATTTCATTTGATAAAAAATAAAGTCCAAGCAGCTGCAAGTCAGTTTTTCCAAAAACTCTTCAAAACCCTAAGGTAACAACTTAAATAAGTTACTTTTACACTTGTTTAACATTGATTAATACCAAATAAACATAGTTTGATTGCCAATAATCATTCCTAACCGCGTAAAAATCCTTAAAATGGTCCATAAACATATTTTGATTACACACATGGTAAGGAACCTGGTTTGATAGTTTTTTTGGTCATAAACACGGATTAAAGGGTTGAAACGGCGTTTTTACGGTTCAAAAGTTCGTTTTTGTGCACTAGCCGAAACCCTAAGTTAAGGGCAGTTATGTTGATGAAAAATTGCTTGGTTTGTGATATAGGATTTCTATCTAGCCTACATAGGAGCACAAGAGCTTGAAAAGTTGATTAGAAAGGCGGAAACGAACCAAAACCGCTAAGGTAATGCCGAAACACTCGCTTACGGGCTGTTTAGGTTAAGGTTGTGATGTGCATATTATTAGGCTTTGAAATTTTGTAGGGACATCAGGGACCATTGCATTGAGTCCCTGTTCAAATTTGGTAATTTTTCAACCATCCGAGAATATTTGGCGAACTTATTACCGAATTGGGACGTTTATTTGGGAAAAATAGCTAAAATACTTCAAAAAATTATGAAATTTTTCTGAGAACTCAGATTATTTGGAGAAGTCTAAAGGTGTTTTGTGTATATGCGTTCGTGTGAATTTTTATAGCCGAATTTGGGCCGAAAAGTATATTGCGTGAGCTTTTTACATTCTAGAATTGATACAGGTTGTTTTGGGACATGATTTTTGAGTATTCAAGAATTTTTATGGAATTTTTGGAAATTTTTTGGGATAAACGGATGGTTTTCAGGCGAAATATAGCTGATAAAATGAATTTTTATAAATTAGTAAATCAGTAAAAAAATTCCAGAAATATTTTTATAAAAATCTACATATTTTAATTAACAAGTGGCTAAATTTTCATAATTTAATGATTAATGGTTAATTAATTATGCTAATTTAAAGATTAAACAAATTTAGTTTTCATAAAAACCGGCAAGTTCGCGATTGACAAACCTGCGGGAATATCAAAACACCAAGAGTGACCAAAAATCATATGTTTGGACTAATTAAGTAAAAACGAACTTTTCTATTAGAAACCTGGACAATCCGGGTGGATTGTGCGTTTTTCTTTTTAAATCAAACTGTATAAACGGAAACGGGCCCCGTGGCTAATCCAGGACCTCAGTATGTGATCCTTCTTTATAACTTAATCATTTTAATAACCAACACATTTTCCCAAGCTTAATTCCCCATAACTATTTTCTGAACGCGTAAACGAACAACTTGGCCCAGCTAGGAAAACGGAAATCTGAACCAAGCTCGGTTTTAAGTATTAGACATTGAACAACATCACAACATAAGCCTATTGCCACTTTCTCGGCGTTCCAGCTATACCCAGGTTAGTTATACAGCCCAGTTTAGTATTGATATTATAATAATATTAAAATATTAATATTATTATAATATTGATTATAGGAAACCGTGATTGCAAGTTATACAAACCTCGAACCGACGGGCTACTGATTATCTACTAAACAGTGAGTTTCATGACCCCACTTTTAAACTGTTTTACGAACTTTTGGGGTGAAAAGCATGTTTGATTATATAAAAATACCTGAAACATGTATTGATATGAATTATCTAAGTGCTAACACACGAAAGTCCCCACGATCACAGTGATTAACTTCGAGCCGGTGGCTTGTGAATAGTACTATTGGTTTGACAAACCCAAACGGAATCGGCCTGGTTGCCGTGTCACATAGCGCCGTTTGCACATGACCATATTTATACAAATAGGCTATGTAGTGTTAGACATAGCTACCGAGGCATGATGTGGGTGGAAGGGGAGCCACAGTGGTTGATTGAGCGTGGGAAATGGATGCACGCAGCACATAAAGTCAAGGCTTCACTGTAGCTTAGCATAATTACATCATTTACATACATACATACTTATATCATGATTACAAGTGTTAACTTGTGAATACTCATAATTGTTTTCTTGGAACTCGTGAAACTCACCAACTCTAGTAGTTGACCCGTTTAAAACTGCTTTTCAGGTGTACCTAAATCGGAATGATTTGGTGATCTGTTACTTGCCCAAGGTGTGTGGTTGATGCTATGTGAATAGAATCAAGGATGTTAGTAGTAAGATCTTATAGTTAACGAACTAGTTTGGTTTGTATCACCTAGACTGTAAAACGATGACAAAACAAAGAAATGTAATATATTGTAAATTAGTTTGTAATGTTTCTTTATAAACAATGTGTTGATACCAAAGGTGTCTGTTACATTCCCGTTTTACGCTTCCGCATTTTGCTAGTCGGGGCGTGACATCGGTATAGATAACACAGTGGACACCGTACAAATAATGTCTCCACAACATAAGCACAAACACAACCGCCGCCAGCTCCAGACCGTGAGTAGGATATTTCGTCTCGTGAAGCTTTAACTGCCACGAAGAAAAAGCTATGACTCGGCCCTGCTGCATCAGAACACACCTAAGCCCTAGTAAGAGACATCAAAATAGACAACCAGATCGTCAGTGCCATCGGGCGACGCTAAAATCGGAGCATGCGTCACATGTCCTTTAATTCGAGGAAAGCCTCCTCTTGCTCAGTACCCCAAACAATTTAACGCTCTTCTTAGTCAACTTGGTCAATGATGAAGCGATTTTTGAAAAGTCGGGAATGAAGCGGCGATAATACCCCGCTGAGCCCAGAAAATTACGAATTTCAGACAGAGACTTAGGGGCTTCCCAATTGTTCACGGCTTCCACTTTTTGTAGGGTCGACCAAAATACCACTGGGTTAATAACATGACCTAAGAACTGAACCTCGCGTAACCAGAAAGAGCACTTAGAAAATTTCAACAACTTATTCTTTCGCAATGCCTCCAAAACTTCCGTGAGATGACGAGCGTGATCGGCCTCACACCTGGAATAAACAAGAATGTCATCAATGAACATGATAATCGAACAATCGAGGATCAGCCCTACACACCCGGCTCATAAGATCCATGAACGCAACCGATGCATTGGTCAAACCGAAAGACTTCACGAGAAATTCATAATGTCCATAACGAGTGCGGAAGGCAGTTTTAGGGATCTCTTCCTCATGAATTTTCAACTGATGATACCCGGACCTAAGGTCTAGCTTCGAGAACCAACTAGCTCCTTGGAGCTGATCAAATAAGTCATCGATCCTTGGTAGAGGGTACCGGTTCTTCACGGTGAGTTTATTCAATTCGCGGTAGTCGATGCACATCCGCATGCTACCATCCTTCTTCTTGACGAGTAGGATCGGGGCACCCCAAGGTGAAATGCTCGGTCGAATGAAATCCTTGTCGAGAAAGTCTCCCAATTGAGCCATAAATTCTTTAACTTTGTTTGGTGCTAGGCGATAAGGAGCTCGAGCAACGGGTTTTTGCACCCGGCACAAGGTCTATCTGGAACTCGACCTCGCGATCCGGTGGCACATCTGACAAATCATCTGGGAACACATCCGGGTAATCCCGAACAATAGGAACATCACCGGCGGTAGTCACCTCGGTTTTCACGTTTATAGCATACGCCAGCTACGCCCCGCAACCCCGCCGCATGAGTTTTCTCGTCTTAAGCATGGATATGATACGTGGTGACGCACCATTACGATCACCGAAGACGGTGATGGGGTCCCATCCGGGGCCCTTAGACGCACAAGTTTCTGACCACAATTAATCTGAGCATCGACACTAGCATGCCAATCCATCCCAAGCATCACATCGAAACAACCCAGCGGCATCAAATACAGCTGCACCGGAAATCTATATCTTTACAACTCGATGGAACAACCCTGAATAGCCCTAGACACGGAAACGGACTTCCCTACGGTGACCCCAACCTCAAACACATCGACGACACGCTCAGGTAATTTATTCAACGTGGAACAGAAAGCGGTAGACACAAAACTTCTATTGGCACCCGAAAATAAGATCGAAGCCTGTAATTCATCAAGTAAAAAGGTATCTGGGATAACATTACACTTCTACTTAGCTAAACAGTTACACATATATTCTTGAAGGAGCTAGGAATTTAAGCGGTCAAGTACAAAGGAACCTAAAGTGACAGCATGCACAGGAGAATTTAAGGAATTACGCGTAAAGCGTTCAAGAGGATGGGAAATGCACAGGAGAATTTAAGGAATCAGATAAACTTTAACGCTAACGACACAAGAGTTAGCCATATCCTATCCCTACAAAGACGGAACCCTAACATAGTCAGACACAAGTAGTATTTAGAACATGGAAGGTAACGGAAAACTTGATCAAGTGTTATTAATTGTTTACTTTACCCGCCCATCCTAAGCACCCTCTGCCCCTAACCATATCAGCATCCCATCTTACACTTAAGCAATTATTCTTGAAATGACATCTTAAACTTGTAAGAATGACTACATAATTAAAATTTACCTCTTGCCGTGCAGCTACTCGCGGTTGGCATTTCTAGTCCTTTTTTCTACAGTATGAGTCCAAGCATTCGGGAATGCTCGGATCCCTCGAACCATGGCTCTGATACCAAGTTGTAAGACCCCGAATCCCAGGAATCCTACAGTTGGTAATCATATCCAAAATTCATAAAATTTAAAACCAAGAAAATTCGTTTTGTTTAAAACAAGTTCAGAGTAAAAAACAGCGGAATAATAAGTATCAATATTCCCAAAACTTAACAAAAGTTTAACCTAAAGCAGTACGTTTTAAACCAGTTTTAGAGTATAAAATCAACGGAAAATCATAAGTACTAAAACAAATTCCCTAACCTGGGAATTAGGCCCAAAACCAAGTTTAAATATATCTAGTAGATATGCCTTTAACCGTCCAAGTAGTCTCAAGCACGTCCAAGCGGTAAGCATCCTCCTCTTAACCTGAAACTCACAATAACATACACACAAAGTCAGCTTGAGCTGAGTGAGTTCAAGTCTTAATAATTGACATTTATATAAATCATTCCAAGAGTTTAATATAAAACGGGACATGAACAGTTAGGCCGTAATAAACGATAAGTTGTCATACTTATATATCTATATAATTATATCCCTATACATAACATCCAAGTAATAACATCATGGTCGAGCACACGTACAGCCCAAACACGTAACATTCCATCCAAGTAATAACATCAGGGTCGAGCACACGTACAACCCAAACACGTAACATTCCATCCAACGTATTCAAACACAAAGTAGGCATACACAAACATCCTTAGGTGATAACGACTACTTAACATCGCCAATTATTGGCCATAAAATAACATATGTATAAACATACGTACAAACATACATAAATATCATCCCAAGGCATACTCTATACGAGTAAGCCCATGCAAAATCATTTAAACGGTTCATCAAGAAAAATCAGTTCGGTGTGTATGCTAGCCCAAAACATGAAAAGAGTGAAAAGGGGCATCATGAACTCACCTGAAAAAAGGCTGGAAATCACCACGAGCTAGAGAACCCCTAAGTATCCCCACAACTCAAACGCCTGTCGGTTTACATACGATCATTACTAACGATACCGAAAGGACTCGTTTATCCTACGAGACGTTTTAACATGGTTCGAGTTACCTAAAGTATCGACCTCATCAAGTTCAATTATAACAGCCCCCTGGGCCTTATATTCATCAAAACCACCCATAGGTAATCCCGAGAACAAAGAATTCCCAAATCACCCCCGGAAGTGCTAGGTGAGACGAATATGCGCGTTTAAGAGTTTTTAAGACTTATCATCCAACTTAGCCCCGTGTGGGCCAAATTTTATAAAATCACAGCCTACTCGCCCACACGACACTATACGAGTTGGATGGGTCGGTAACTCGTAAGTACAACGCACCAACTCACCAATAAACGCGAATTCGCCTTGTACCGACCCGTTTGAGTAACCGACAACCAATTCAGCCCCAATACTTATAAAAATCATTTTCCAACAGCCCTTACATCAAACCAAAGCTATCCGGACTGAATTGGTTGTTAATTACTTCAATCCTTTTGTTAAACGCAACAATTCACTATTCTAGACAACCGAATACTAACTTTCAAACTACAACTAGTTGACCAATCAAACGTACACCAATGCACATGATTTTAAAGTATGTTATATTGGACATACCTAGGAAGATTTTTGTGCAAAAACCTCAACCATAACAGTCCCTAAATTGATCAATTGGACAGCCACCCGGTAAGCCTAAAACAAGCGATTTAACGATCAATATGTGAGATATAATGACTAATTAAGGTGTAAAAGACTTGTAAGGATGTAGGACTAACCTTTAATTGGATTTTTATACCTTCACTTGGCTGCAACAAAAGAAAAACGGGGGGCTTAGGGGCTGCTACAGGTCCGATCGGGATAGGGAAGAAGGGAGGGCTATGGTTTTTATGATATAAAATAAGATGTTACACTCTGGCCCCTCCAATTGAAGGATATAGCAACTTGAATGAAAACTTTAAATAATTTAACATACCAGAAAGATGATAAGGTTATCGAGGAATGCCGGATAACTCCCAAGAAATATACATACTTTAGAAGTTTTAAATCTTTGAACCAAAAATTAACGGGCGTTATAGAAAGACCTCTCCACACTTCCACATTGAGAACTCAAAGAATCATCTCCTTCAATGAAGAGGATAGATGTGATCTTATGGATCCCAACCATACGGTTTGGTCATTACTTTATGTATAGCTAACTATTTTGTGCGCATGATACTCGTTGATGGAGGCAGCTCTGTGAACATCATCCAACTGGATGCATTGAAGAAAATGGATATTCCTGAAACTGAGATTATCCCAAAATTCTCATTCCTTGTAGGGTTCAGTGGCAAGACCAAGGATACGTTTGGAGAAATCAAACTTCTAATATATATTGAAGGAACTAACTCCCTACAAAAATTTTGTGTTATTGACTCATTGTCTTGTTGTAATGTGATATTAGGCAGGCCCTGGATCCACAGCATGAAGGCAGTACCGTCAACTTATCATCAATGTGTGAAACTTCCGAGCCCGTGAGGGTCATCAAGATTAAAAGTGATTAGAAAGATGCCAAGTAATGTTATGCTTCATCAATGAAGTGGGCTACAAAGCCTACTCAAGCATAGAAATTAAAGCAACAACCAGGGGAGGTTCTGCAAGCCAGGGACCAGGATGTGAAGGAAGTATCCTTAGATCCTCAGGATACCGAGATCAAAGTCTTTATAGGATTGGGCATGTATGAGGATATCGAACAAGGATTGGTATCCTTCTTAAAGAAAAGAGCTTCTACCTTCCCCCCTGGAAACATGAAGATATGACAGGTATCTCTAAATCCATAATTACTCATAAGCTTGGTATAGATAAATCTTTCAGGCCGGTACATCAAAAGCGAAGGAAGTTTGCTCCTGGAAGAAACATTATCATACAAGAAGAAGTGCAGAAGCTGCTCAAAACCAAGATGATAACAGAGGTCCACTATCCTAGTGGTGGCCAATCTAGTTGTAGTCCAGAAGAAAATGGATAGTGGAGAGTGTGTGTGGACTTCACAGATCTGAATAAGGCTTGTCCAAAAGACCCATTTCCACTCCCACACATTGACTCGATGGTGGATGCAACTGCTGGCCACGAACTGCTAACCTTCATGGATGCATCCTCAGGATTTCAGCAAATTCAAATGGAGCCTTCAAATCAAGAAGACACAGCCTTCATGACTCCGACAGGTATATACTGTTATATTGCAATGCCTTTTGGACTAAATAATTCAGGTGCAACATACCAGAGGTTGGTCAACATGATGTTCAAAGACCAACTGGGGGACACGATGGAAGTCTACATAGACCACATGGTGGTAAAGTCGAAAAGAGCTGAAGACCATCTCAAAGACTTGGCAACAACATTTGATATCCTAGATGAGAATAACATGAAGTTGAATCCATCCAAATATCATTTTGAGGTCAAAGTGGGAAATATTCTTGGATTACATGGTCACCAAGAGAGGAATAGAAGCAAGCCCTGAGCAAATCAAGGCCATCCTGGATATCAAGTCGCCAAGAAACGTCAAAGATGTCCAAAGATTGACCAGAAGAATTGCAGCTCTCAACAAGTTCATCTTAAGATCTTCATAGAATTGCACCCCAAAGGAATACTTATCCTCAGCACCACTCCTGATGAAGGCAGTTGTTGGTGAACCATTATCTTTGTACTTAGTTCTTTCTGGGAATGCAATAAGTGCTGTCTTAGTCAAGGATCACGAAGGTCTTATGTATGTAAAAGTCTACTAGATGCCGAATCTAGGTATTCTTATCTTGAAAAGTTAATTTTAGCACTTATAATGGCTTCTACTAAACTAAGACATTACTTTGAAACTCATACTATACATGTAAAAACTAACTATCCTATTAAAGCTGTTTTGAGAAAACCAGAAATGTTAGGTAGGATGGCAAAGTGGGCTGTAAAACTTAGTGCATACAATATTGTGTATGAACCAAGGACAACCATCAAATATCAGGAACTTACCGACTTTGTCGCTGATTTTAGCCAGGATATCCTTGATGATGTTGAAAAAGAAGTTCGACAATTAGGCATCAGGGAGAGTTGGATCTTGCATACACATGGTGCCTCCAACATAAGAGGAACATGTCTAGATATCCAGCTAAAATCGCCACAGGGGGACATTATACCTCTGTCTATATCTTGTTAATTTCAGGCTACCAATAATGAGGCTGAATATGAGGCCCTAATAGCCAGTTTACAATTAGCTAAGGATATGAAGGTCAGGTATCTTCAAGTTTATGTTGATTCATTATTATTAGCTAACCATTTTAATGCTCTTATGCAGTAAATGCAAAAAACTTAGCAAAATATTTAGAAATAGTTAAGCAATTAGCCATGTGTTTCGAAACATTTGATATAGTACAGGTACCAAGAGAGGAGAACGCTGATGCAGATGCCTTAGCAAATTTAGCATCAGCTCTCAAGATACCAGATGATATCAAAATACCCATCGTACATATCTTGACTCCAGCAACGAAGCAGAATTGCGAAATTATGGAGACTTCAAAACCTGAAGACGATCCAGTATCATGGACCCGTCCCATAATACGGTATCTTAAGGATAACGAGATCCCAGAAGGAGAAAATCCAAGAGCCTTTCGAATGAAGGTAACCCAGTATATTATCCTAAATAATGTTTTGTATAGAAAGTCACTTGCAGGTCTATACTTGAGGTGCTTGGAACAACATGAAGCACAAGAAGTCCTCAAAGACATACATGAAGGTGATTGCAGAAACCACACTGGGGGCAGAGCCTTAGTATCCAAGATACTAAGGACAAATTACTTCTGGCCAACAATGAAGAAGGATACAATGAATTTCTCCAGGAAGTGTGATGCTTGTCAAAGACACAGCAACATCTTGCATCAACCAGCTGAACCACTACATCCTATTATATCCCCATGGCAATTTATGAAATGGGGAATGGATATTGTGGGAAAGCTGCCCAAGACTCTTGGTTAAAGAGAAGGATTTGATCTCATTTATCAAACGCAATATCCAGACAAGATTTAGTATCCCGGCAAAGATCATTAGTGATAATGGTTCTTAGTTCATTGGCAGCAGGACAACCAACTTTTGTGAAAGTTAGGGAATCAAGATGGTGACTTCAACACCAGTACACCCTCAAACCAATGGTCAAGCAGAGTCAAGTAACAAAATCATCATCAACAATTTGAAGAAGTTGGGGTCAAAGAAAGGAAAATGGGCTGAAGAGCTGCCATTTGTATTTTGGGCTGATCGGACCACTTCGAAAAACGCAACAGGTCAAACACCTTTCTCTTTGGTTTTTGGGGCCGAAGTTGTTATCTCTACAGAAATGGTGATCCCCACAGCAAGAACCAGCATCCAAGATACTAAGTCCAACAACCAAAGCCTTATTGAAGACCTTGACACTATTGATGAACTCAGAGACCTTGCCAAAATTAGAATGGCAGCCTAAACAAAGAATAGCCAAGTCCTACAACAAAAACATCCAAATTCGAAGATTCCAAGTAGGAAATATGGTGTTAAGGAAGGCGTTCCAGAATACCGCTAACCCAACAGATGGAAAGCTAGATCCAAAGTGGGAAGGTCCTTACTTGATCGATTCAGAAGCAGGCAAAGGGGCCTACAGATTGATCACTATGGAAGGAGTTCCTCTAGCAAGAGCTTGGAACGCTATTCATCTCAAGGCATATTTTTGTTGGTATCCTTAACTGGTATGTTCATATCCTTAACATTTTAGGATAAAGGTATGTTCCCTAATATATCTTTAAATTTTTACATATTTGAACTTATTATATCTTTATCAAGTTTACTGACTTAGGCATCGGAGGGGTGTTAACCAGGCTAACACCCACCCCTCATCAAGAGTTTAGTGTTTTGCAGGTATCCTAAGGATACGTTATCTTGACAACAGTTAGAGGCTGATCACCTCCCACACGAATAAGATATCCTTGATATCTTCTAAGGTTTAAAGGTCTTCACCTTTCTCACTAATTGGGTAACACCCCGCTTGGAGCACACGATGTTCGAATATAGTTCGAGGCAGGCGGACCAGACCAGCTGATAATCTTTTTTTTGTTGGCTATATATCGGATCCTCAAGATAAGTGGCAGACGTGTCACACATACGTACTAAGGTTTATAACATTTTCATGTTATCTAAGGTTTCAGCATTTTCATGTCGCTCACGTTTGGGAATTTCCCCAATTTTATCTAAGGTTTAGACATATTCATGTCTCTCAAGTAATGGCCTTGTCGCCAGAATATAGGCTTTATCGCCAGTAAGCAGGCTCTATCGCTAGTAAATGGGCTTTATCCCCAGAATTATCTAACTTTGTTTTAACAGATCGGAGATTGGCTAGATCGCTAAGTGTAAACATGTTACTAAGTTTCTTTTAACTTAGCAAATTCCATAAGCATGGTGCATAAAAAGATCAGCAATTGGGGACATTGTGTGTAAGTTTGTTAATTTAATATCATCTGCGAAGGTACACTTTTATACCTAACTTTTCCTTTGCATTTTATTTGAAATATGATCTTTCAGCTTAATTGTCTCAAGTCTCACTTATAGGGGTTTTAAACATATATTTTCTGGATATGTTATCCTTAAAATATTTTTCTAAATATATTATGGGCATGTTTTCTACACATACCAACTAAGATATTGTATTTTTAAATATGATAAGTTTAGGGTATATATTATCCTTAACATATCTTACTTTAAGAATAGAAGAGTCTATTTCCTTTTTGGATGTGTTATGTTAAAAACACATCAAATTGATTTCTCTTAAAAATATATATCAACACTCTAGATTTAAGGATATATTATCCTCAAGAAATTCTATTTCAAAAACTTAAAAATATTTCACAAGACATGTTCTAATCAAAACATCTTCAGATGAATTATCTAAAATGCCATGCAAATAAAACACAATGCTAAAGCCAAAAGATTATGACTAACATTAAGTGCAGGAAAATAAAAGGCAAAACACAGGCTTCGTCTTGAAAAGTCAAGATCCCTCCACCCAAGTAGTGCCAGATGTCCAAAAGTCATGATAACACAGGCTTCGTTTTGAAAAACCAAGATCCCTCTACCCATGCATCCTGTTACCCTAAGCATACTTGTTCCAGACAGAAAATAAAAATTGTTCAAAAAAACCATTATAAAACGACATAAACAAACACATAAGCCATAAAAAATTGGGCTCAGACTTTTTCTTTACCGCCATCATCGCCCAATGATTCGCCACCACCAGCCTCCTTCGCACCATCACCAATTGCCACCGCACCAACAGCCACCACCACAGCCTCGTCTGCTACCTTTTCCACTTCACTCGGACCCGCTTCCTCCGCATTTTCCCCAGTCAACTCGGCCAAAACCTTCTTTTAAGAAGTTACATCCCAAAAAGGAGTAACAAGACCAGCATCTTGGGCCTCCTGGAAATGGCGGCTGACCTCTTTGCCCCCTTTGTAACCTCCTGGATCATCATCAAACAATCTACTTCCTGATGAACAAGCTCCTTTTTGGCCAACGCAAGCTCTTGCTTCAGATCCTCATTCTCCTTGGTCTTCCTATCAGGAAGATTGGTCTTAGCGGTCCCAATCTTCATCATTTCGGCAATGCGAGTATTGGACTCAAGAAGTTCGTGGTGAAGATCGTTGAATTTGGAGGATAGAAGCCCTAGACCCTGCTCAAAATAAATTATCCTCAGCATACATTATCTCCAAGAAATGAGGATAGGATAAGGTATACCTGATTATACTCAAGGTCACATTTCAGAGAGGAGTCAGAGGTATCTTGGGTCTTTCTCTTTTTCGAACCCTTGGCTCAACTGCTTTCAGGCTTTGGCTGGGTAACGGGAATGGATTCCTTCTTCTTGGTTCTACGTGTGGAGACCATACTATCAATATCATCAAGAACGAAAATAGGAGCAGATTTGCCACAAAAAACACAGGTCAGTATCTCTAATCATTAAATTTTCAACTAATGTGTCAACATTTCTTACTAGACATAGAGAAACCCGCCGACTGGGATGGTTTTTGAGGGACTGACTGTAAATGAAAGGTCCTCTCTACCTCGTCTATGAGGTAGAAAGAGTTCAGCTTGCTCTCGGTCTCTCTGCTAGGAGGAGCGATTTCAAAGAACTTCAAAGCTGCAAGAAAACAAGACAAAGCATGTCAGTTATAGACATATCGGTATACGACTTCAGGATAGCGTATCCTACTCTTGGTGACCCAAAGGTATGGATGATTTTCAGGATGTAGAAGTGAGAGTAAGACCAGTTCTATTGAAGAACTCGGTGGTAAAGGCCGGAAATGGGTAAGAAAAGCCAATCTTGAAAGGCAAATATGGAAAGCAAATCCAGGTTTTCAAGACAATGTCGGAGAGAACAGCCGGGTCAAAAGGTTTGAAGACAGTCCCTGAAGGGAAATAGCCTCAAGACTGTATATTCATGATGTCGGTGTTGTTAAAAGTACATACTTCACTCGCGGGGCTTGCGAAAAGATTTTGTGACACAAAATCTTCAATACCGGAAGCGTGAAGCTTTGGACTCATGATTATAGAAAATGAAGATCAGAGAAAATTACCTATGAAGACGATCAGATGATTTAGGAAATATTTATCTTGGATAAATATAGAGATATTCAAGGGTTTGATATGGTCACGGATGGTTGACACGTGCTCGTGATCTACACAAGCGGCGAAATTCAAAATTCAAAAATTAACAGTTGTTTCCCGCTTTAACAACCGTTAATTTTGGGGACAATTGATAGGGCTCGGATTTTCAGTATCCTAGGCAAGCAATATGTTTAGGATAACTCCAAGATTTGGTATCCTCCAAGGTAACAGGTATCCTAAATACATTATATAACTAACAAATTGTTCACTATTTTCCTTGTTTACCAGGTCAAGAGACTTACCATGATTCCCTAAAGACTCGGACTTGTAGCTAATAAAACGTGTTCAAAAAGGACACGTGGAAATCAATTATCTCCGAAAAAATAGGAACGGCTAATTAGATTTAGTCTGTCATTTCCTAATTTATAGGGATTATTGTTAGCTTCTTTTATTATAAATAGAGCTATTACTTGAATCAAAACACACACTCTTATCACTCGAGACTTAGTAGTACTCGCACTCTATAATTACGATCCAACTAGCTCCATCACTTGTAATCGATTTTTTTTAGTAATAAACTGGTGGTGATAGTTTTCACCACCCGGGTTTTTTTCTTGTTATCCTCAGGATAACGGGTTTTTTCCTCGAAACAAATCTCTGTGTTCTAGCAGTTTTATATTCATTTCAAGAAAGCACCAAGTCCCATTTACTAATTTGGTTACAAAATCACCTTTGTTAATTTTGGAACAAAACACTAAGCTTCTCAATTCCTCCGGTTCATGAATTTCATCAATTCGGTTTTTACTGGAGGCAATGGAATCAAGGTTCACGGCTCGGAAAGCCTAATAAGCTTTGTGTTCTAATTCAACTGGTAGATGACATGCTTTTCCATAGACAAGCTTTAATGGTCTTGTCCCTACGGGGGTCTTATACGTAGTACGAAAAGCCCAAAAAGCATCATTTAATTTTTCTGCCCAATTTTTTGCAGTTTAACCCAATAGTTCTTTCGAGAATTCTCTTAATCCCTCGATTTGAGACTTCTACCTGCCCACCTGTTTGTGGGTGATATGGTGTTGCTAAACGGTGGTGTCCATATCAAGATAGAACTTTGTCCATCTAGACATTGCAAAAATGGGTTCCTCCATCACAGATTAGGTCTTTTGGAGTCCTAAATCGTGAAAACAACTTTTCAGAAATTTGATAACAACCCGAGCACCGTTAATGGGAAGAGCTTGTGCCTCTACCCATTTAGAAACATAATTGACTGCTACTAGGATGTACTTGGCCCCATTGAAATCTATTCCCCATACATCAAAGACTTCACAAATTTGGATACCTTTTTAAGTCATCTCATTATTGGATGAGATGTTTCTGGCTCTTTGACAAGTGTCGCATGCTTGGATCAAAGCTTGTGCATCTTTGTATATGGTTAGCCAAAATAATCCTGCATCAAACATTTATCTAACTATGGTGGCTATTGCTGTGGTGTCCACCGGTTGGTCCTGTTGGGATTTAACAAGATTATCAAAGCCATATAAACCCCTTTTATGTTAAAACGCAGCGGATATATATTTTAAATCTTGTTAATTTAATTTGTATAAAACCAATTTTATACATGCAAAACCCAAGCCCGGATCCAAATATGAAATACATACTTACCAACACATGCAACCACAAAATAGATGCATGTGTTTCTACCTTTCAATGAAACCCAAAAGGATGATGAAGGAGATGGTGATGAAAGGCAAGACTCCAAAAGAGAAGTTCCTCAATCTAGTATACCCCAAGCTCTTGTCAAACACCCTTGGTTTAGCTAGGATTTTGTTTCACCTCAAAACCCTTGTCCTTTCCCTTTTCTTTTGGCCGAATTCAATGGAGGAGGAAGAAGAGAGAGAAAGGTTTTGTGTCTTGTGAATTATGAGAGAAAATGGAAGATTTGGTTGCACCACACTTTGTCCTAATCAAATGAATTGCCTTTTTGTAGTTATCAAGAAAGGAGAGAGAGAAAGGAAAGATGGGGGGGGGGGGGGGGCTCTCTAACACTTTCAAAATTTCAAAATTTTTTATAACATAAAAACTTGTTATAAAATGTTGTGTTAACTTTTAATAATTAAAAGTTACACAACTTAAGAAACATGCAAGGTAAATTAGGTTTAGATATTGTTATTTAACCAACTTAAATAACACTATGTAATATTCTCTCACAAAATATAAGTAATCCATATGATTTATTTGTTACACAAGTACAATGTATTTAGAAACCTTTTTCCAAATGGAATAAGTGTTAATATTTATTTACTGGTGATCATATCATATATAAACAAATATTATCAGTGTTTGTCTAGCTTGTTATTGGGTATGACCCGACTTGGATCATGACGTACTAGCCATATTAATTATAATATGTGTCTTGGGCAGACCGACTCCAACAATCTCCCACTTGCACAAGATATATAGAAGATTGATGCAAGTAGCAAATACCGCCTAACTATTGTTTACTACCCTTAATACGCATGACGAACTGCCATTCAATAACATCATCCTCTTTAAGTCCCTTTACTTGAAATGATTTAGGTGAAAACATCATTTATCCTTTTGTCTCAGATGTCATGTCAAATCTAAAGACACAAAGTGATCATTCTGTGTTGATTTAAGTTAGTAGGCCTTAGTGTAACGCCCGTTAATTCCGGTTTCAAGAATTACAGCTTGTAGAGTATGTATAATTCTCAGGATTTATCCAACATTTCTCGGAAGCCTTTACGTCATCCCGGTACGTTAAAGAACCTAACTTTTCCTTCCATTTTTCCTTACACCTCAATTTGGAGGGACTTGGATGTAACTATTTTATTTATATCATAAAACAATTAACCTAACCCTAGCCCCCCTAGCTTCGATCGGCCGAAGACCAGCCCCTCCCCCATCCTTGCTTCGACTTTTTGATTAGCTCCTAGAAGTAGTTCAAGGTATTTACTACAATCCCCAACACTCTTTTCGTTCACCCCTAATCATTTTGATGCTCAATTTTGCCGATACTTTTCGTCGGATAGATTTCGGCCAAAGTGAAATTGACCCACTTCCCGTAGATAAAATTTAGAGTTTCTGGTGTAGAAAGATTCCCAGGTATGGCATTTACATCATATTAAAATTTCATGGCCATTGGAGGTGTTTAGGTCGGTCAATCGATTTTAGATCGAAAACTAGGGTTTATCGGGTGTAGAATTGTCAATTGTTGAGTTTGATGCGTTAATCGATTGAATGACTAACCGAATCAGTTTTCATGGCCCTAGAGGAGTCTAAGGGCTGTGGAAAAATTATTTTTTTGATACTCGGGGCTGTTTTGGTTGGTGATTGGTCAATCGAGTCGGCGGTGCGCAAATTTTCGTTTAAATGTTAAATTGAAAGTTGTAAAAAGGAACCGTCAACCCTATCAACTCGGGTGACATAATTATGATGTAAGAAAAGGTTAATATGGTAATTTGGTCCATTTGGGGCTGATTTGTTTGACAATTGGTTTTAAGATTTATTACGCGCGTATTCGACTCGATTTGATTACCGGCGGGTGAGTTGTGCATCATGGTTAGCCCCGACCATAATCGTAGGGTGGATTTGGTTAATTGAAAGGTTTTAGAGGCTGAGGTAAAGTAATTGGGTATGGGTTGGGCCTCGGGCCAAGTTGTTGGGCCTCGGGCTAAAGTGTTGGGCTTGAACGGCCCATTAGGCAAGTGTGTTCTTACGGTCCAGTTTAGTGACGCGTTGCGTGCAATTTACAGGCCCTTTCTTGTGAGTGAGTACTTAGGGAGTCCTTAGCTCGTTGCTAGTGTTTGGTTGACCTCAGGTGAGTTTTTGATGCCCTGTTTAACTTTTTTTAAGTTTTGGGCAAGCATGCACACTTAAGCGATTTTGCTTGATGAAATGGCTTGCTAGTATTGGTAGGCCTTGGAATGTTATAGAATGTGTGTATGTACATATATTATTGGATGGCCAATATTTGGGGAATGTTGTAGTTGATATCGACTACGGAATGTTACGTATGCCTACTTCGTGTTTGCATGCGTTGAATGAAATGTTACGTGTTGGGGTTGTACGTTTTCTCGGCCGTGAATGTTATTATTGAATGTTATATATATATATGTATATATATATATATATTTGTATATATAGGAATGCACGTATAGAGATGTTCATACGTAAGGATGATTATTTATTAAATGTGATGACCTAACTGATGTATTTCCGTTTACAGTTTTAAAACCGTTGGAATGATTATTAAGACTTTTGTTACTTATTTAAAACTTGAACTCACTCAGCTTAAGCTGACTTTGTGTGCATGTTAGTGTGAGTTTCAGGTTAAGAAGAGGATGCCTTATCGCTTGGACGTGCACGAAGCTACTTGGACGGTGAAGGGCATACGGGATTTGAAGACTTGATTATTAAACATTTCCTTTTAAAATTTTTTATTAAATATAATTTAGTTGGTTTTGGGCAAAATTCCCGAGTTTTGGGATCTTATTATATCATTTACGTTTTCCGCCGAATTATACTCTATGATGCTTATTTTAATGAAAAGAATTGTTTTTAAGTTTAATTATTTTTATGAGTGTTTTGAATGATTACCAACTGTGGAGTTCCCGGGGTTCGGGGCCTTACAAGTTGGTATCAGAGCCATGGTTCGAGGGATCTGATCATCCCCGAATGCTTGGACTCGAACTGTAAGGAAAGAGACCAGTATGCCCACCGCGAGTAGCTGCACGCCAAGAGGTAACTTTTAATTATTTAGTCATTCCTTTAAATTTAAAAGTTCCCTGTATGTGATTAACTGTTTAAGTGTTAGATAGAAGGCTAACATGGTTAGGGGCAGGGGGTGGTTAGGACGGGCGGGTAAAGTAAACGACTAATTACACTTGATCAACGTCATTAGCAGTTTACCCTTACCTTACATGTTCTAATTACCACTTGTACTTGACCGTGTTAACATTCTGTCTTTGTAGGGATAAGTCATGGTTAATACTTGAGCTGCTAAGAGAGGTGGTCCTAGTGTTCGCGGTCGTGGTCGTAAGCCACGTGCCGAAGCCGAGAGAGAGATTCCTACTCCCCCGCGGCAGGAGACCCCGATTCATGAGGAGGGGGATAACCCCGCCTTAGATCCTGCTATACGCGCGGCTATCGCCGATGAGGTTTACCAGGTGCTCCATAGCGCCATTCCCAAGATCGTTGCTGAGGCCGTTAGGGCCATGGAAGAGTCATTGGTTGGTAAAGGTTCGGATAAAGGGAAGAAGGATAAGGAGACACTGGTCGAGGAAGAGGAAGAGGTGTATGTACCGAGTGGGGATGAGGACGAGGTTCGGACTATTAGTGTATCTACTCGGGGTTGTTCGTATGGGGACTTCAAAAAGTGTGACCCTCCTTCTTTCGATGGTACTAAAGATGCTTTGGCGGCTCATCAATGGGTGAGAGAGATGGAGGCCGTTCTGAGGGTTAGTAAGTGCAAGGGAGACGACATGGTCACTTATGCCACCGCCTCGTTTCGTTCCGAGGCATTATGTTGGTGGGATAATCTGGTGCAGGCTATGGGTGATCGATCGATTAGGAGGATGACATGGGATGGATTGAAGAAGTTGGTTCTCGATCAGTTTTGTCCTCCGCACGAATTGGATAAAATTGAACAGGAATTTTGACCTTGGAGGCGGGCATTATGACACATCGGGAATACACCACAAAGTTCAACAAGATGGCTCGCTTATGTCCCGATCTACTTACCCCTGAGGCTAAAAGGATTAAGAAGTATGTGAAGGGCCTTCCGGTGGATATTCGTAGGGGTGTGGTGACCACCGACATGAACTCCTTTCACTCGATGGTTACCTTGGCAGGTATATTGTATGATCAGAGGGAGAAGTTACCGCCGACCGAGGCTAGGAAGACTTGGAACACTAATTCGTATGGTAAGCGGCCTGGGGGAAACAATTTTAGTTCGTCTGGGAAAAGGGTGAAGACTGAAACTTCTGAGTTTAGGAGGGATGTGGCATTCAGTAACTGCAAGAAGTGCGGCAAACAGCACAAGGGGGAGTGTAAGAGTGGGTCCGGCACTTGTTTTCGTTGCGATAAGGTTGGGCACCTCCATTACGAGTGTCCAACTCTGACTTGTTTACGCTGTAAGGGTTCCGGTCACTTGTCATCAAACTGTCCTACTAGTAAGGTGGGGGGATCCTGTTAGGACATGAAATGTCACATGTATGTCCCCAGTTCTATCAGGTTGGTTCAACAAGAAACCAACGATCGTGAAACCAAGTTAACGTACTGAAAATGTCAAACGAAGCTGATTCGATCGAATCAGTCACTGATTCGATCGAACCAGATCTCATTCGATCGAATGGGTATCTCATTCGATCGAACCAGTTTTTGATATATAAACGTTACTTAGGAAATTTCATAGAGGCTTTTCAACACAACTCACATTCACGAAAATCAGAGAAGCAACAGCCTCCCGAAACACTCTCGAGCGTTCTTCGTGTTCTTGGTCGTTTCCTCCAATCCTAGGCGTCAAACACCTTTAGGAATCGTACCTACGTGTCCGTTGATCACCACCGAATCACCGTGTTAGAGGATTCCGCACTCTAACACGTTGCCCCGTGAATCGTTGGGAAACCGAGTCCCGAACCGGTCCTACAAAGTGGTATCAGAGCTTCAGGTTCTTGATTCACGAAAGATTCGTGGTGATATTCGTGTTTTTCTTGTCAAAAACATATATTTTGCTTGAAAAATTTTCGAAAACAAGTGTTTTTGTTCTTGGTGTTCTTATTGTTCTTATCAAAAACTCATAAAATGTCAAATATTTTGGTTTTTGATCTCAAAATTTGGTGTTAAAGGTGTTGGTTTATTGATTTTCAATCAATTCTAATCATCTGTGTTCGTTTTACACGTCTAAATCATAAATGTTTGCTCTTAAAATTTCATATTTTATCAAGAACATTCAAAGTGTTCTTCGTTTTTTAAACGTTTGATCCATTTTTGTGTGTTTGCTTGTTTGTTTAAGTGTTAAAACACTTAAAAGAGTCTTATTTTGCTTCTAAATCGATTAGGATTCGTGTTAGTGTTTTTAAAACCGAAAATCTGGTCAAATCTTCTAAGTTTGGAAATTCCGGAAATCCCGATCGAACAAGTCGTATTTTTGGAACTCATTCGATCGAATAAGCCTTCTATTCGATCGAACCAGTTTGAATTTTGACCGAATTAGTTTTTCGCGCCGTGATTTACGCCAAGTCCATTCGATCGAATCAATTCATCCATTCGATCGAACCTGCTTCCAGTCGATCGAACAAGTCTTATATTCGATCCACCTATTCGATCTCCTACTTATTCGACTGCCAGAACCCTTTCGATCGAACCGGACACTCATTCGATCGAACCTGTCACCTCATTCGATCGAACAAGATCGTATTCGATCGGATAAGCCTCAGAAGACCAGAACTGGGAATCAGTCAGACACTCGATTGAATCAGGACACATTCGATTAAAAGGCTGATTTCTCAATACTTAGCAAATTTTCAATTATTTTTCAGTCTTTTCAAGTGAACTTTTTCACTAGAATTGACTGACACTTTTGTTACTAACGTTATTTGTTAAGTGTTTACAGATCAAAGTTTGAAACAAAGAAGCAAACATGTCTGCCAGTTCAAGTGCAAACAAAAGGATCCAATCGATCCTTGAGAGTGATTCAGAATCTGGAAGCTTCAACAAGCCTCCAAAGTTGATGGCACTCAATGAGTTTACTACCTGGAAGACAAGATTCCAGATCCATATCACAGGTGTGAATCCTGGACTATGGGAAGCGGTTCAGACAACGTGGGTGCATCCTACAAATGATGATGGTGAAAGCCTGAGCTACTTTAGGCTGTCAAAAGAACAAAAGATAGCCTTTGATGCTGAGAAGAAAGCCTTCTCTTTACTGTCTCAAGCTCTCTCCAGCGATCTCTTCCATCAATTTAACCAGTTCACAACAGCGTCAACTCTTTGGAACGCACTGGTAGAACGATGCGAAGGATCTGAGTCGCTTAGAGAAATTCACGCACGGGAGCTAAAGCGTGAATTTGATTTGTTTGGTCCAGAATCCGGCGAAGACATTGAATCGTTGCTGTCAAGATTCTATCATCTTATGTCAGAGCTAAAGTCCTATAATGTCAAAACAACAGGGACTGAAAAGGTTAGATGTCTCGCTCAAGGACTCCCAACAAGCTGGAACACCTTCCTGACTGTGATGAGAAGAAGTCATCAACTGGAGACGATTCTTCTTTCTGACTTTATAAAAGAAATCAGACAGGAAGATGCTGAATTAAGAGCATCCTCCAGGAAACCCAGAGCAACATCTGACAAGTCGCTGTACATGTCAAAATCACCAATGTCAGATTCAAATGACCATGCTCCAATGAAGACTGCGTTTGTCTCCTCAATGTCAAATCAATCTAAGGGGACCGAAACGAGATCTTCTGCACCACCAACATCAAATTCCGGAAATTTAAGTTCTAACTCCGGACCCAAGTCAACTGAAAAGGCAACGTTAAACACCGAAGGCTTGGGAAAGGTAATGGTGGAAGTTGCCAAAGAACATATGGCAACGTTAGGCACAATAATTGAATCATACAGCTTAATGGTGGCTGGTAAACTTGGCAACAGTCATCTGGACAGCGATGACTATGAACAGCTAGATGAAGACGATATGGAACGCATCGACATAATGTGGGCACTTGGCAGCGCATTCCGTAGGGCTAGAAAGTGGGCTAAGAAAACAGGCCAAGCCCTTTCAATCAATAATAAATCCAAGTTTGGTTTTGATAAAACCAAAGTTAAATGCTACAACTGTGGCGAACTTGGTCACTTTGCCAAGGAGTGCTCTAAACCAAAGAGGGAAGGTCACCAATATCCTTTCCGAACTACTTCAACTTCATCTACTCCTGCTGCAGCCGCTGCAAATGTCAACAATGAGAGACAACTGGTCCCTCAGAATCAAACAGCAGCAAACAACGCCAACATCAACAATGAAACTGCTCTTGCTGTTCAAGGTGATGAAGGCGAGTCCTGGAACTTCAGCATTAACATGGCTGACATCACCATTGTGGATGGAGACTCAGAATCTGGGTCTGATGATTCCTCAACTGATGAAGAATACATTGTCGAGGAGCTAGCTACTGAAGTAAATGAAGGAGAGCATGAAGCTGAAGTGTCATCAGTGGAGATTAAGGAGGATCAAGCAAAAGAGTCAAATGTTCCTCAATCATCTCCAAGTTCAACAATTCCTGCAGAAGCTGCTACTGTTGAAGAAGTCAACGAAGTACTGTCAAAAGCAACTTCTGCATCTTTTCTGGAAAGAGCAGGGAATCTTTACTTTGCGTTCATGGCAGAGACGTCAAATGATGCCAAGGTAAGTTCAAACCCGACTACTCCCAAACCAGAAAATACCAAATGTTTAAAATGCGAAATGTTTGCACAAGAAATTCATTCTCTGAAAGAGAGAATTGAAGATCTCGAGGCTTATAAACAAGCAGCCTCAAGATCCTTAATTGAACTGACTGACGCTCTTGCTCAAAACAAGGCTTGAAAGCAGAAAGAGTCTGCTTATAAAGAAAAAGTTGATAGCCTAAAGCGTCAGAACAAGGAATTGGAGATATGTGTTCTAAATCAACAAGACTCTATAAACTTTCATATCAATAAAAATAATGTCTTGAAAAAGGAAATGGAGAACACAAAAGCTGATCTTGAATCAGTGACTTTCAAGTTAAAGAGTTACTCCAATTCCTCTTATTTGCTAAAACACATTATCCCCAAGTTCCGGTGCAATCAGGAAAGCGGTGTGGGATTTCACAATGTCCCACCCCCAGTGCTGAACCAATTTGTGAACACACCAGGAGCTGTGCCAGAAGATGACTCAAATGTTAAAACACCCGAGGACACAAAACAAATTTCAAAGTCCAAGGGTAAAGAAGTCATTGACCCGGCTCCTGAGACCAAGCCAAAACCAAATGTTGTTGCCACAGACTTAGGTTCCACAACTAAGTCAGGCCCATCCACATCTAAATCAAAGGCAACAACAAGTAATTCTCAGAAGAACAAGTTTAATCATAAATCTGAGAAAGTGCATGTGGAACATGGTACCCAGTTTGTCAAGGAGGGTAACTTTAATGAAAAACATAATTTTACAAAACCCCCTCCCAGACAAACTTCACCCCAAAATGTCAAATCCAAGGGGTACTATGGTAACAAACAACAACAAAGTCGTTACCCTCCACCACGTCAAAGGGAGAGAAACTACTGTTTCTCATGTGGAGAGGTTGGCCATGTAGCAAGATTCTGCTACAAGTACACAGATCCTAAGCAATACATATCAACTCCGGATCCTAGATATGTCAAGTCAACTCCTATGAGGCGACCGACCGTTGACATTCAAAGTCAAACACGGTCTCACACACCGCGGTCGGTTTCTCCTAGGAAACCTCAGCCAACCTCACCACACAGATCACCGAAGAAACAACAACATAAATGTTAAAACAAAAGTTGTTGATCCCTCAAACCCAAGTGTTTCCACTTCAACAAGTGAAAGTCAGTCTTTAACCAGCTATGTCAAACAGGCTAAGAAGAAGACTGACAGTTGGAAACAAAAGAAAAACAACATTGTTGATAACAATGTCAAACCAGAAAACAGTGTTAATGAGGGTAAATGGATTGAACTATTAATTCGTGACGAAAATGGAAAACCCAAGACCATAAAGGCTTGGGTTTCCAATGATGTTTAAACCTTTTTGCTTTTTGTGTGCAGGTTGCTCTTTATGATCCAAGATTCAACATGTGGATCATCAACTCAGGAGCTTCCAGGCACATGACTGGAAACATGAATCTCCTATCCAGTGTCATACAGATAAAAGGAGCTGGAGTTTCCTTTGCAGGAACTCAAGGTGGTTACATCATGGCCCAAGGAATTGTTTCAAATGGGCGAATTTCATTTGATAAGGTTAATTTCATCAAGGAGTTGGAGAACAACCTGTTGTCGATAAGTCAAATCTGCGACAAGGGTTTCAAAGTTATGTTTGATGACCGAGACTGCCACATCTTGGCTAAGGAATTCACCATTCCTGAAGACAAGGTTTTAGTGTCAGCCGCACGCCAGAGTGATCTCTACATTCTGGATATGGCTAAGGCAGAGTCATCGTCTCCAACGGCGACATGTTTTGTGTCCAAGGCATCCGAACGTGATACTGTCATATGGCATAAACGGATGGGACACATTAATGTCAAGAACATGAATAAGCTTGTGCACAACAGGCTAGTTAAGGGAGTTAATCTGAGAAGTTTCAGTCTCCCTGACTCGTGTGTGCAGTGCAAAGCGGGAAAGCAAGTAAAAAGGTCCCACAAGTCTAAGAGTTTCCACTCGATTGATATACCATTGGAACTCTTTCATATGGATCTTTTTGGCCCAATAAGCGTCAAGAGTATCTCTGGGCACTCATACTGCCTAGTGGTTACTGATGAATATTCGAGATTCTCTTGGGTGTTTTTCTTGAAAGCAAAGTCCGAGACATTTGGGTGTATAAATCTGCTGGTTACAACTCTTGAGTCACAGTACAATCTGAAGGTTCGGAGAATGCGTTCAGATAACGGGACAGAGTTTAAGAATGCGAATGTTGAAAACTTTTGCAAAGAAAGAGGCATTGTCCAGGAGTTCAGTGCCCCGTACGTTCCACAAATGAACGGGGTTGCTGAAAGGAAAAATCGAACGTTAATCGAGACAGCTAGAACAATGTTAGCAGACTCAGTGTTGCCTGTCACGTTTTGGAGTGAGGCAATTGCCAACGCCTGTTTCACATTGAATCGGGTAGGCATTGTCAAGCGCCACGGCAAGACAAGCTTCGAGCTTCTTCAACGACGGAGGCCTAACTTAGAGCACCTGGAACCATTTGGAGCTCTTTGCACGTTACTTAAAAGGCAAGTCGATAATAAGTTCGAGGAGAAGATCATCAACAGCTATTTTCTGGGTTACAGCGTACCTCTCAAAAGGGTCTTCAACAGATCAACAAAATTAGTTGAAGAATGGTACCATGTCGACGTTCAACGCTACACAGAACCAGCCAAGGGGTCAGGAGAAGACTGGTTGTTTGATTTTGACAAATTGTTCAAGTCATTCAATCTGGATGAGGTTGCTATTCAGATGATGTATGAGGCGCAAAATGCACCTCCTGATGAATCACAGCAATCTTCACCTCATCCTGGTCCATCATCGTCTTCCTCCACAGAGTCTAACGAGCAAGTTCAAGAGTTATCCGAATCTGACTCTGAAGATGAATCACCAGCAGATGATGTACAATCGGCGCCGACACAGGTTACTCCACAACCTTCATCGTCAAATCAAGAAGCGCCAAATGCAGAACAGCCTCTAACGTCTACTTCAGAGGCACCAACCGCTCCAGTTCCTGAGCCGAACTTAACTAACTTGGAACAAAATGTTGTCGTTCCTGACAATCCGGTGGTTAGGACTGAACGTGATCATCCACAAGACAACATTATAGGGGACATTCAACAGGGTGTCAAAACACGTCGACAGCTGAATTTTGGCCTCTACACTGAAATGATGGAGTCAGGATCAGTTGCGCTAAATGCCCATGAATGCTTCTTAGCACAAGAAGAACCAAGCAGCATCACCGATGCGTTGAAAGACGCTAACTGGGTCTCAGCCATGCAAGAAGAATTATTGCAGTTCAAGAGACTTGGTGTGTGGAAGCTGGTGGATCTCCCCAGAGGACAGAAGAAAATTGGCACTAAGTGGGTACTCAAATGTAAACGCGACGATCGTGGAGTGATTGTTCGCAACAAAGCCCGCCTGGTGGTCCAAGGGTTTAGGCAAATCGAAGGCCTAGACTACAATGAGGTGTATGCTCCGGTTGCGCGTTTGGAGGCAATCCGGATGTTCTTGGCGTATGCGTCTTTCAAGAGATTCAAAGTATATCAGATGGACGTCAAGAGTGCCTTTTTGTACGGTCACATCGAAGAGACCGTATATGTGGCACAACCTCCAGGTTTTGAAGACTCAAATCACAAGGACAAAGCCTACCTGCTCAACAAGGCTTTGTACGGTCTTCACCAAGCCCCGAGAGCTTGGTACAAGGAACTATCCAAACACCTTCTGAACAACGGGTTCAGAAGAGGAACGATCGACTGCACGTTATTTACAAAGGAGAAAGAATGAGATCTCATTATGGTACAAGTGTACGTGGACGACATCATCTTCGGGTCCACGAATAAAACACTATGCAAGGAGTTTGAACAAGTGATGCAAGAAAAATTTGAAATGAGCTCCATGGGTGAGATGAAGTTCTTCTTAGGACTTCAGGTTGATCAAACAGACTCCGGTGTCTTCATTCACCAGACAAAATACGTCAATGACATCTTGAAACGGTTCGAGATGTTGAGTTCCTCTTCACAGGGAACTCCGTTAGCGGTTAATCACGGGATTAATCCTGACGAGAAGGGTGAATTGATCAATCCAACTCACTATAGAGGGATCATCGGATCTCTAATGTACCTGACTGCTTCTCGGTCGGACATAATGTTTGCTACGTGTCTCTGTGCACGTTACCAGTCAAAGCCGAAGGTCTCCCATCTTATTGCAGTCAAAAGAATTTTGCGTTATCTGAAGGGTACTCCAGATTGGGGTCTTTGGTATCCTCATGATGATAACTTTGATCTACATGCGTATAGTGATTCGGACTATGGTGGTTGTAAACTCGATTACAAATCAACAACAGCAGGATGTCAGTTCTTTGGAAGTCGTTTAGTAACGTGGCAATGCAAAAAGCAGACGTCAGTTTCCACTTCAACAGCTGAGGCGGAATATATAGCGGCTGCCAGTTGTTGTTCTCAAGTTATTTGGATTCAGCAACAGATGCGTGGCTACGGTATTGAATGTTCTACTACTCCCATATATCTTGATAATTCTGCTGCAATTTCAATTACCAAAAATCCTGTCCAATTTAGCAAAACGAAGCACATCGAAATTCGATATCACTTCCTTCGTGACTGTTACGAAAAGAAGTTAATCGATGTGGTAAAAATCCCCACTCAGGAACAACGCGCTGATCTCTTCACTAAAGCATTTGACAAACCACGGTTTTTATATTTGCTAGAGATCAACGGCGTTAAACGTCAATCAGATGATGTTCCTGAAGATATCATTTAAATTGTTTTTCATTTTTTCTTTTCTTAAAAATTTGAAAAATCCAAAAAGATTTTGTTTTTATAATTTTTAGGGGGAGAAAGGTTTCAAGAAAAACCAAAAACAATATAAAATACAAAAACCCAAAAACATCAAAAATTTTAAAATTTTGAGAAGTTGATCTTGTTACAAGAAAGATGATAGTACACAGACGCTATCATACTGAGACATCAAAAACATTTTTATTTCGGTATAGCTTATTTTCATTTTCCTTATATTGAAAAAATCCAAAAACATTCAAATAATCAGAAAATGAGAAATTGTATACAACCTTTGGGAAGTGATGGCACACTGACAGTAGCATGATGTTAAAAAGTTATAAAGTGAAAAATTGGTCATGCATAGTACTAATGTGATATATTGGTAGGCTTATCTTACTGAATTGAGTCTGGATTTGACCTATCTAAATCATTTAGATTGTCAGCTATGGGTGTACATCTAAGATAAATTGACGAGACGTCACTGTCTAAAGACCAATATCAATTGAGGATATGTCTTATCACGCGTACACGAATTACCATCGGCCCAAATTGGTTCCCCCAAAAACCTAAATTCTTAAAGAATGTTAGATCTTCGTGTTGCATGTCTGCTTTCATCGAAAGTCCCTTCTAAATAATAAAAAAAAAAAATCATATGCTTTTAGCGTTGATTAAGGAGGAGTATTAAATATCTTATACTCCACCGGCTTTGGAATGATCTCCCTCTGTGATACGTAAGTATCGACCTGGACAGCGCTCTTCCATGCTGGTATATCTAAAGTTATTATCTCCCTCTGTGATACGTAAGTATCGACCTGGACAGCGCTGATAACTTGGATATCTGTATTAAATATCTTATACTCCACCGGCTTTGGAATGATCTCCCTCTGTGATACGTAAGTATCGACCTGGACAGCGCTCTTCCATGCTGGTATATCTAAAGTTATTATCTCCCTCTGTGATACGTAAGTATCGACCTGGACAGCGCTGATAACTTGGATATCTCCTGTAAAAAAATAAATAAAATAAAATAAATGATTTTGGGACAAGTAGATGAATACCGAACACGTATGTGAAAAACATGTCTAATCTACATGAAAACATGATAAAATCATCAAGTTGCTAATTAAATTCGCAAGAATGTGAAAAGCAACAAAATTTGATGGAAAGCGAACAAAGGGGATCCTATAAGCTTATGGTCGTTTGTCAAAATAAGATGCGCCGATTTGACTGTTCAATATGTTGTGAGGTTCTACATGAGTCAATCAAAAATATGGTGGGACACATAGCTGTGATCACAAGCAATTATCATAGAAATATGATTAAAGCAATTATCAAATGGTCATTGACAGACGAGAGGATGTTTGTTTAAGTTTAAATGGACAAATATACCCATAATCGCATCGGTAATATGTATCGACCAAAAGAAATTATAAGAATTGAACTTACTGAGTGCTACAATGTCAGTACTGATCCCATGTTCGGATCTTTCTCACAAAAAGAATGTTCATTATGTCTAGTTTAATATTGTATATTCTTTTATTCAGAAAAATCAAAAACATGTGAAAAATCACGAAAAGTCTCAGTAGATAGTCAAATAAGTCTGTATGATTTCTTATTATAGATCCTTCTCAACCAAAAATATTGTAATTTAAATTTTGTACAGTTGCTTATTTCAGTTTGAATATTATAAAAATTCAAAAAGATTTTTATTCTGAATTATTTTTTATTTTTTATTTTTATTCTGCTTTAATGTTGATGAATAATCATCCAGTGACAGGTAGTCTGATCCCTGTCCCTCCCTGTAAATACTTTGAAAAAAACCAAAAAGATTTTATTTCTATTGATTTTTCATTTTATTTAGTTCTGTTTGTTTGAAAATCGATGAGAAATCATCGTGACAGGTAGTCTGATCCCTGTCTATTCCTACTAAATGTTTATCCAGTGTGTAGGAATAAAAGAAAACTTCATGCAGGTTGCTAAATGTTTATCTGCGCAACCGGCTGTGCATGAAAGAAAGAAGAAGTGGCAAGAAAACCCAAAGATGGTTGTGCCTGATATTTTTCCGTTTGTTTACTAATGTTTTATAGTCTATATGTTCTGTAGGAACTAAGCTCTCATTATCGGAAAATGTCTAAGAAAACTAACCAAGTGTCAAAAGTTTATGTTTTCTTGCAGGTTCAAAGGCACCACGATCGATGGCGGGAATAAAAAGTTTAAAAGTTTATTTTTTCAAAGTTTTTCCCTCATTCGATCGAATATGTGGCTATTCGATCGAGTAAATCGATCGAATGAGCCGATTCGATCGAGTCAGTTGTTGCGAGAATGAGAGTTGTTGCGAGAGACTTATTCGATCGAATAGACTCACATTCGATCGATTGGTCCAATCGAACAAGTCCTGTGAATCGAATGAAATCTCATTCGTACGACTGAATTGCCATTCGCACGAATAGGAATGTTATTCGATCGAATGAGATCATATTCGATCGAATGACATCTCATTCGATCGAATGAGTCCAGAAACAGTATAAATACTCAGACTCATTCGATCGGTCAGAAAAGTTCGAAAAAATTTCCAGAAAATTGCTCTCAAAATCGTTTTCGCGAATCCCTCGTTTTGATCCATACATCTTACTCGGTTTTTCACGTACATCACAAATATGTAAGAATTTTTGGATTATAACCGTGTTTTGATCAAGTTTTTGGTCGATTTGTTCTCGGACTCGGACATTAGAAAGAAACGATCAATAAACTGTTTTTAACCGTTAAAACTTGTAGTTTAATGTTGATAAATGTTCACAAACTACAATCGATGCTATCTGTGTGTTGTGTATCGTTTAAACGATCGAAAATTTCGATCGGGATTCTTCAAAATCTGGGCTGCCGTTTGAATGAGTCGAATCAGTCTATTCGGTCGAACGAGTCTCTTGTTCGATCGAATGAGACTTATTCGGTCAGTAGTTCGATCGAATCAGAGGTCAAAGGTGAAATCTATCTCATTCGACTGTCTGTGATCGAACTAGATCTCACTCGATCGAATGAGTAGCTCATTCGATCGAATCATTACTCATTCGATTGAACCAGTCCAGAAAGTTTGAAAATGTTAAACGCATTCAGTCTTTTCGATATCTGTTCGTTCTAACACGTTTATGTTTGCAGATAAAATGGCTGAAGTTGCAGAAGTTTTTGTGCCTTTCAAAACATCAATCAAGCACAACATTGTAGCCTTTCTTGACGAAAAGGCAAGCCATGGGAAAGACTTTGCAACCATGATCAAATTTCTGAAACGGTCCAGGATTCACGGACCTATCTCTAGGGTAGTCGAACCCGTCATGTCAGTTCAACAGGAATTCTGGAGGAATGCCACGCGCGACCAAACAGTTGTGTCGTCGGTAATTCGCTCCACTGTTAGAGGGCACGAAATTGTTATATCTGCCCAAATCCTTAGGGAAGTCTGTGGGTTTGTAGATTCTGATTCAGATCCTATTGGGTTACATCCTGCTGGAACCAGAGGTTGTTTTGCCAGAATGAAGTACGACGGTGACCTAAATGCCGGTCTACTCCATAAAGCCAATCTGTGTCCAGAGTTCAAATATCTGGCACACGTGGTGATGCACTGCTTAGGGCCTCAAAGAACAAGTTTTGATAAATTGAGGGAAATCATGCAGTTTACAATGTCTGCATTAGTGATGAACCCCCCCTACAACTTCTCGCAGATGACCTTCAACCATATGGTGGAGAATCTTACAATAAAACAAGGGGCGGGTGAGAAGTTTCTACAGTACCCGCGATTTGTGCAAATGATCGTCGATAGTCAAGCTCCGGGTTTACTGAAAGAAAATGAGGGTGATGTGGTGAAACTGGACCACATGAAGAACGAAACCCTCAACCGATTAAAATCATACAAGGACCGCCCCACAAGGCCACCACACAAAAGGTGTTTTGGGCACGTGGCAAATCAGTCTTACAAGGCTCCTCCGAAGAGGAAGTGGAGGAAAGCCGCCAGTGATTCAGACGTCGAGAACTTCACTTATCAGAAAACCAGCGACGAGTCTGACACTGAGGAGGAGGCGGTATCGGCAGACACCAGAACAGATGCCGAAAAAGAGGCTGATTCATTCTTTAACGTTGAGGATCTGGATGCTGGTGATGAAGCAAGTGCATCGGATGTGCACTTTGCTGGTGAGGTTAGGGCCGAGGAGCAACTGGCCGATATAATTGCGGGCGAAGAAAGGCCTGCGAAGAGGCAAAAGAAGAAGGTTACAAGGAAGTATCGTAGTCTATTTTCTGATCTCCCACGTCCTCCACCATTACAATCAGTTGGGACTTCGTCTGCTGCTCCTCCCGTTCAACAAGCACCGCCACCACCACAGCAACCAGCACCACAATCAGCATCACAACCGACTACTCAACCTCAACCAGAAATGTCTATACCTCCTCAGGTTGCAACAGAACTAGCTGATCTTCACAAGGCAATGATGAAGATGTTCATGTTCAAGACTGAGCAAGAAGAGCTGAATAGACGGCAAGAAGAGCAAAATCGACTGAAAGATGAGCAGATTGCCAAACTTCAAGCCGAAAACAACATGCTCAGAATTGAAAACACTCAGCTGAATGCGACTGTCGCCGAACAGGGCTCTTCTATCAAGGAACTACGAGAGTCGAATCTAAGCCTTGAGGCGAAAGTAACAGAACTGAAAGGAGATGTTCTACGTTTGGAAGGTCCAGCAAATGTTGATGTGGACACAGACGAACTTGACTCTTCAGATGATGGTGGTGAAGGTACTAAAGAGTGAGTTGAGTGAATGTAGTGAGGATTTAAATGTTAAATCTTGTTAAATGATGATTTTTGTATAAACTCAGTTTCATATGTAATGATATTGTATTTCATGTTTATGATATTACATATGTTTACTTACAATTGTTGTTACATTGTGTTTGTTTAATCAAACAGGTGATGATAATCCGTTTAATGTGCAACCGCTGCAATCAAAAACAGCAGCAGAATTTTTCACGTGTCTACTGGACAATCCAAATGAGCAGCGAAACTTCGCAAGTGGAGACTTGGAAGAAGGTGAAATTTCTCATAATTTCACAGAAGAAGAATTGGAACAAATGTTTGAGTTATCCAACGTAGAAACAGGCAAGTATCTGGCTTTGCCTCCAACAGAACAAACGTCTTCTTCTGCTGCTACACCTGAATCATCATCATCTACGGCCACTGATCCCTCACACGTCGATCCCTCTCAATTTGATGACGTTGAAATGGAAGACTTGTCAAAGGAAGAGTATCCTGAATACTATATGTCTCAAAATGACGATCTTCCTAACTTTGCAAGTTTCTTCCAAAATGTAACAGAGGAGGAAATATAGAAAAAGGCTGAAGAAAGGTCAAACAATATGGAACAGCCTTCTGAAGCGGATCAAGCCGAATTTTTAGAGAAAACCGAGGAATGCAAGAAAGCATTCAATGCTATTCTTGAGAAGATAAGATCCAGACAACAAGCGAAGCCGACCATTCCTCATACAACGTCATATAAAATGAAGGGTCGCAGAACTTCAGGAGAAATTATCGCTTGGGCATGTCTGAAGGATCTTAACTGCGTAGCTGTCAAGAGAGAAAGGGGGGTTGAATACTTTCAACGTATTACTGATTTGAAGACCCTTCCTACTCATGATCTGAACCGTCTGAATTATCTTGATCTGCTATACGCCAACTCATCTCCATTTGCCACGTATTATCAGAATGTGTTGCGAAAAGAGTACAACACAAAATGGAAGATGATCACACCACAAAGGCCGAAGAGATATCTAAGCAAAAAGGAGATCGATCCGATCACCAACAGGCCAAAAGTTATTTTGAAGTACATGCCACCACTCACAATGAAGAAGATTCCTCTTAGAAAGATGAAGCAGGACTTCTACAAATCATTCAGGCATTGGTACTATGATGGAAAACTGCATGAGGCAGTTATTGTGCTCAATGACAATGGAAATTGGAGCACAATTCGTATTTTTGATCCAATGTGGCTCACAAATTTGTCAAGGGAGGATGTCTATACGTTGTACAAGACAGAGATTCTTTACGCTCCCGAAGACATAGAGCAAGCGTTAACGTACAGAAATGTCATTAGGATTTGCTTTGCCTATGACATACATGCAGGATCAAATTGGAAAGAACAACAGAAGAAGTATGCCCAAGAAACTGAAGATTAATTGTCATGTCTATCATTTATCTTGTTTCTTGTTGTAATTCAAAGTAAATCTTCTGGTTGTATTTGTTTTGAATTGAATGAAATATGATTTGGAATGTTGTGATAGATTATGCTTTAATGTCAATTTTGCAAATCTAATACAATTGTGCTTAAATGTTAATCCAAAATTCCAATTGACAGCGTCTCAGGATATGCGGAACCTATGGTAAGTCTGACTGACTGTACCATTTGGTAAAGAGAGAACTCCATGAAGAAAGGAGTTTGTGGATGCAACGTATGCACCACTAGTTTTGAGAAAAGAGAGAGTGAGATAACTCCAAGGGGGAGTTACGGTCGAGCAAGAGAACTCGATTGGTTACAAGCAAATGGAACTGGTTCCAAGGGGGAATTTGTTAGGACATGAAATGTCACATGTATGTCCCCAGTTCTATCAGGTTGGTTCAACAAGAAACCAACGATCGTGAAACCAAGTTAACGTACTGAAAATGTCAAACGAAGCTGATTCGATCGAATCAGTCACTGATTCGATCGAACCAGATCTCATTCGATCGAATGGGTATCTCATTCGATCGAACCAGTTTTCGATATATAAACGTTACTTAGGAAATTTCATAGAGGCTTTTCAACACAACTCACATTCACGAAAATCAGAGAAGCAACAGCCTCCCGAAACACTCTCGAGCGTTCTTCGTGTTCTTGGTCGTTTCCTCCAATCCTAGGCGTCAAACACCTTTAGGAATCGTACCTACGTGTCCGTTGATCACCACCGAATCACCGTGTTAGAGGATTCCGCACTCTAACACGTTGCCCCGTGAATCGTTGGGAAACCGAGTCCCGAACCGGTCCTACAGATCCGGTCAGGGGACTTCCTCAAGAGGGAAGATGGAAGAGAAGCCGAAGGCCAGGGCAAGGGCCTTCAACATCTCCAAGAAGGAGGCGAAGGATGATGCGGATGTCGTTTTAGGTACTTTTCCTTATTTAGTTTTTATTCCACCGTTAGAACTTCTGAATTCTTTGGAATCATATGTGTTGATCGTGTAGCTAGCAGTAGTATAATCTTATCCCAGGTACCTTTTTACTTGATGAATTACAGGCGTCAGTCTTATTTGATTCAGGCGCCAGTAGAAGTTTTTTGTCCACCGCTTTCTGTTCTTCGTTGAATAAACCACCCGAGCGCATAGTCGATGTGTTTGAGGTTGAGGTCGCCGTAGGAAAATCAGTGTCCGTGTCTAGGGCTATTCAGGGTTGTTCCATCGAGTTGTCTGGGTATAGATTTCCGGTGCGATTGTATTTGATGCCGCTTGGTTGTTTTGATGTGGTGCTCGGGATGGATTGGCTCGCGAGTGTTGATGCTCAGATCATATGTGGTCAGAAACTCGTTCGTCTAAGGGCCCCGGATGGGAGTTAAATAACGGTCTTCGGTGATCGGAATGTTGCGACGCCACATATTATATCCATGCTTAAGGCAGGAAAGTTGATGCAGCGGGGGTGCGGGGCATATCTGGCGTATGCTATAAACGTAATACCGAGGTGGCTACCGTCGGTGATATTCCTATTGTTCGGGATTTCCCGGATGTATTTCCAGATGATTTGTCAGATGTGCCGCCGGATCGCGAGGTTGAGTTCCAGATAGACCTTGTACCGGGCGACAAACCCGTTGCTCGAGCTCCCTACCGCCTAGCGCCGAATGAAATGAAGGAACTTATGGCTCAGTTGGAAGACTTGCTCGATAAGGGCTTTATTCGACCAAGCACCTCACCTTGGGGTGCCCCGGTCCTGTTCGTTAAAAAGAAGAACGGTAGCATGCGGATGTGCATTAACTATCGTGAATTGAACAAGCTCACTGTTAAAAATCGGTACCCTCTTCCAAGGATCGACGATTTATTTGATCAGCTCCAAGGAGCTAGTTGGTTCTCGAAGATTGACCTTAGGTCTGGGTATCATCAGTTGAAGATTCGGGAGGAAGATATTCCTAAAACTGCCTTCCGCACTTGTTATGGGCATTATGAATTTCTTGTGATGTCTTTTGGTTTGACCAACGCACCAGCTGCATTCATGGATCTTATGAACTGGGTGTGTAGGCCGATGCTCGATCGTTCGGTTATTGTGTTCATCGACGACATTCTTGTGTACTCTAAAAGTAAATCCGATCACGCCGATCATCTCATGGAAGTCTTGGAAGCTCTGCGAAAGAACAAGTTGTATGCGAAGTTTTCTAAGTGTTCTTTTTGGTTGCTCGAGGTTCAGTTCTTGGGTCACGTTATTAACCCGAGTGGTATTCTGGTTGACCCTGCAAAGGTGGAAGCCGTGAATGTATGGGAGTCTCCTAAGTCTCCATCTGGAATCCGTAGTTTTCTGGGTTTGGCGGGGTATTACCGCCACTTTATTCCCGACTTTTCGAAAATTGCTTCTTGTCTAACCAAGTTGACTAAAAAGAGTGTTAAGTTCGTTTGGGGTACTCAGCAGGAAGAGGCTTTTCTCGAGTTGAAGAACAGGTTGACGCATGCCCCGATTTTAGCTTTAACTGATGGCAACAATGATTTGATAGTGTATTCTGATGCCTCTTATCAGGGGCTTGGGTGTGTTTTGATGCAGCGAGGTCGATTCATCGCTTATGCCTCACGGCAGTTGAAACCTCACGAGGCGAATTATCCTACTCACGACTTGGAGCTGGCGGCGGTTGTGTTCGCACTTAAGTTGTGGAGGCATTATTTGTATGGTGTTTCTTGCGTTATCTATACCGATCATAAGAGTTTAAAGTATTTCTTTGAACAAAAGGAACCGAATATGCGCCAGCATCGATGGTTAGAGTTGATTAAGGATTATGATTTGGAGATTATGTACCATCCAGGTAAGGCTAACGTGGTGGCTGACGCATTGAGCCGGAAGGAGAGATCGAAGCCGATTCGTGTAAAATCTTACCAGCTTATCCTCAAACCCTATATTTTGAAGCAAATAGCCAGCGTTCAGAATGAGGCTTTGCAGGTGGAATGGATTATGTCAGAACGTGTTTGGGGTCAGGAGAAATTGTTGGAAGACGTCGGTGTCGGGGTGAAGTATAAGGATGGTCGTTTATGGGTACCGAAGTATGGGGGATTCAGACGTCGGTGCCGGTATCTATTGTTTCGGATAGGGATACGCATTTTACCTCCAGCATCTGGAAGAAGTTTCATGAGGAGATGGGCACAAAACTCCTCATCAGTACAGGTTATCACCCGCAGACGGATGGTCAGTCCGAGAGGACCATTCAAACTCTCGAGGATATGTTACGGGCTTGTGTTATCGATTTTGGGAGTAGTTGGGACCGTCACTTACCATTGGTAGAGTTCTCGTATAATAACAGTTATCAAGCCACGATTGGGATGCCACCGTTTGAGATGTTGTATGGTAGGAGGTGTAGGACTCCAGTCTGTTGGGGTTCCATTGGTGAGAATCAGTTGGGTAGTTTGGAGGTGGTCGAGGCTACGACCGAGAAACTTGACAAGATTAAAGCGTTTATGAAGGCCGCCCAGGACCGACAAAAGTCTTATGCGGATAAAAGGCGAAGACCTATTGTGTTCAAGGCTGGGGATCGGGTTATGTTGAAGGTTTCTCCTTGGAAGGGCATTATTCGTTTTCGTAAGAGGGGGAAGCTTAGTCCGAGGTTCATTGGTCTGTTCCGTATATTGTCCCGTGTTGGTGAGGTAGCGTATAGGCTGGAATTGCCTGATGAGCTCGCAGGGATTCTAACTACCTTCCATGTGTCCCACTTGAGGAAGTGTTTAGCGGATGAGGAGGCCCATGTGCCTCTTGATGATATTGAGCTTGACAGTAAGCTGAACTACGTTGAGCAACCGATTGCTATTCTTGACCGACAGGAGAGGCGTATGAGGAATAAGGTGGTTAGGCAGGTGAAGGTGTAGTTGAGACACCGTAGAGGTTCCGAGGCCACTTGGGAGTCCGAAGACGAGATGATGAAGCAATATCCGCAGTTGTTTCTGTCGCATCGGGATTCGGGGACGAATCCCATTGTAAGGGGGGTGGACTTGTAACGCCCGTTAATTCCGGTTTCAAGAATTACAGCTTGTAGAGTATGTATAATTCTCAGGATTTATCCAACATTTCTCAGAAGCCTTTACGTCATCCCGGTACGTTAAAGAACCTAACTTTTCCTTCCATTTTGCCTTATGGTTAGCCCCGACCATAATCGTAGGGCGGATTTGGTTAATTGAAACGTTTTAGGGGCTGAGGTAAAGTAATTGGGTATGGTTTGGGCCTCGGGCCAAGTTGTTGGGCCTCGGGCCAAAGTGTTGGGCTTGAACGGCCCATTAGGCAAGTGTGTTCTTACGGTCCAGTTTAGTGACGCGTTGCGTGCAATTTACAGGCCCTTTCTTGTGAGTGAATACTTAGGGAGTCCTTAGCTCGTTGCTAGTGTTTGGTTGACCTCAGGTGAGTTCTCGATGCCCCATTTAACTTTTTTTAAGTTTTGGGCTAGCATGCATACTTAAGCGATTTTGCTTGATGAAATGTTTTAAACTATTTTGCATAGGCTTGCTAGTATTGGTAGGCCTTGGAATGTTATAGAATGTGTGTATGTACATATTATTGGATGGCCAATATTTGGGGAATGTTGTAGTTGATATCGACTACGGAATGTTACGTATGCCTACTTCGTGTTTGCATGCGTTGAATGGAATGTTACGTGTTGGGGTTGTACGTTTTCTCGGCCGTGAATGTTATTATTGAATGTTATATATATATGTATATATATATATATTTGTATATATAGGAATGCACGTATAGAGATGTTCATACGTAAGGATGATTATTTATTAAATGTGATGACCTAACTGATGTATTTCCGTTTACAGTTTTAAAACCGTTGGAATGATTATTAAGACTTTTGTTACTTATTTAAAACTTGAACTCACTCAGCTTAAGCTGACTTTGTGTGCATGTTAGTGTGAGTTTCAGGTTAAGAAGAGGATGCCTTATCGCTTGGACGTGCACGAAGCTACTTGGACGGTGAAGGGCATGCGGGATTTGAAGACTTGATTATTAAACATTTCCTTTTAAAAATTTTTGTTAAAGATAATTTAGTTGGTTTTGGGCAAAATTCCCGGGTTTTGGGAACTTATTATATTATTTACGTTTTACGCCGAATTATACTCTGTGATGCTTATTTTAATGAAAAGAATTGTTTTTAAGTTTAATTATTTTTACGAGTGTTTTGAATGATTACCAACTGTGGGGTTCCCGGGGTTCGGAGCCTTACACTTAGACATCTTAATCTCAACAAAGAAGAGGGACAAATCCCCTTTTGACTACATATGTCTCCCACAATCACCTTGTACCATACCTGATCTTAGACTTATGTATCGTCATGTTTCAGAGCAGCAAAGAACTAAGTGAAAGCATAATACTTATGATCAATCACAAAGATTCCATGTAGTAACATTTGAGAGTGGGTCAGTCCAATATTTATATCCCATAAATATCTATGAACCTTGGCAGCAACCTTTTGCTCTATATTCATACCTTATGAATATCCACCAATCCAAGTTCATAATAGTCTTACCTTCATACTTGTTCCCACAAATATGAACGACTATGGACATTTAGAATAGTTAACGTATTCATGGGTTTAAACATGCTAAAATGGAACATAACTCAAAATGTCATAATGATAAACCATAATCATATGAATGGATGAAAATTACAATTGTTCTGATATCCAAATACAAAATAAATCAAATCCAATCACTAGAATATTGAAGTCCTAAGGCACAAGTGTGACCTTCCTTGTTTGGCCTTTCAAGGAGTTTCATGAGTGGATCCGCATTGTTTTTATCGGTGTGAACCTTACGAATACACATCTTTCTCAACTTCATCCCTTATGTAGTTGAACCTCCTCTCAATGTGCCTCGTCTTTTGATATGCACGAGATTCATTGATTTGAGCAATCACACCCTCGTTGTCACAAAAGATCTCTAGAGGGTCCTGAATGGTACGGACCACCCCTAGATCGGCAATGAATTTCCTTATCCACGCAGCTTCTTGAGCTGCCAATGAGGCGGCGATGTATTCCGATTATGTGGTGGATAATGCTACCACATCTTGTTTTGAGCTCTTCCAAGAGACTGCCCCACCATTCATAACGAAAACATACCCCGATTGTAATCCAGAATCACCTCAATCGGTTTGGAAACTCGCATCCGTGTAACCCTTTACAACGAGTTCCTCCTCCCCCGAACCGTATATTAGAAACATGTCCTTAGTTCTTCTAAGGTATTTCAATATAATTTTAACCACCATCCACTGGCTACTTCCCGGATTTTGTTGGTATCTACTTGTCATGCTCAAAATTCATGACACATCCGATCTAGTACATATCATTGCATACATGCTGGATCCAATAGCCGATGAGTATGGGATTCCTTTCATTTTCTCTTGCTCATCCTTTGAGCTTGGACATTGAGATGCACTCAACATCGTCCCTCTTTGAATAGGTACGAAACCTATCTTAGAGTTCTCCATCTTGAACCTCTTCAAGATTTTGTCAATGTATGTACTTTGGTTTAAACCTATCAACCGCCTTGATCTATCCCTATAGATCTTTATTCCTAAAATATAGGTGGATTCACCAAGTTCTTTGATGGAAAAACAACTTCCAAGCCATGCTTTTACACCTTCCATGGTTGGAATGTCATTTCCAAATAGTAGTATGTCATCAACATACAATACTAAGAAAGTGATGATGCTCCCACTAGCTTTCTTATACACACAAGCTTCATTGGTGTTCTTGATGAATCCAAATTTCCCAACTTCTTCATCAAAACGGTGATTCCAACTTCTAGATGCTTGCTTCAATCCATAGATTGATTTCTTTAACTTGCAGACTTTATTAGGATGTTGTGGATCAACAAAACCTTCGGGCTGAACCATATAGACATCTCCTCAAGATGCCCATTTAGAAAAGCGGTTTTGACATCCATTTGCCATATCTCATAGTCATAATATGCGGCTATGGCAAATAATATCCTAGTAGACTTTAGCATTGCAACGGGAGAGAAGGTCTCATCTTAATCAAGACCTTGAGTTTTAGTAAAACCTTTTGCTACAAGTCGTACTTTATAAGTATCCAAGTTTCCATGCATGTCAGTTTTCTTCTTGAAAACCACTTACTTCCAACCGGTTTTGGAATTAAGAGGTGGTACAACCAAATCCCATACTTGATTGTCATGCATGGATTGCATCTCTACGTTCAAGGCTTCAAGCCATTTGTCACAATCAGATTGTGACATTGCATCACGGTATGTGGTGGGTTCATCCGAATCTACCACATAGCATCCATCCATGAAAAATCCATATCTTTCGGGTGGATGACTAATTCTACCGGATTTTCGAACGTTTTGTGTGTCTTGATCAACCATTTGATCATTGTCAACAACCTCTTGTTGATTGCTAGTATCAACCAAACGTGTATCGCCTTGTGGTTCTCGATCCTCCTCGAGTTCCACCGTTCTACTAGTACCTTCCATAAGGAACATAGTTTCCATGAACTCGGCCTTCCGTGTAATAAACACCTTTTGCTTGGTTGGGTTGTAGAAATAATATCCCATGGAGTCTTTGGGATATCCTACAAAGATACACTTAGTGGATCGACTTTCAAGTATGTTTTGGGTGTTGTTCTTGACATAAGCCTCACAACCCCAAACCTTTAAATATGATAACAATGGAGCCCTTCCATTCCATATTTCAAAAGGTGTCTTTTCCACTTTCTTGGTTGGGGCCATATTTAGAATACGGGCCGCAGAGAGCAATGCGAAACCCCAAAATGATAGAGGCAATGTGCTTCTTGCCATCAAAGATCGAATCATATCCAATAGAGTTGGATACCTCCTCTCGGATACACCATTATGCTGTGGTATTCCGGGTGGAGTGACTTGTGAGATGATCCCACAACTTCTAAGATAATCTTGAAAAGCATCACTTAGGTATTCACCTCCTCTATCCAAACGAAGTACTTTAATGGTTTTATTGAGTTGATTTTGTACTTCATTCTGGAAGACTTTGAACATTTCAAAAGCTTCATCTTTGTGTCTTAACAAGTACACATAAGCCATTGTTTTGGTCAAAAATTAACAAATGTGATTTTACAACCAAATTAGTAAATGGGACTTGGTGCTTGCTTGGAATGAATGTAAAACTTGCTAGAACACAGAGATTTGTTACGAGGAAAAAACTCGTTATCCTGAGGATACCATGAAAAAATCCCGGGCGGTAAAAACTATCACGACCAGTTTATTAATAACAAAAGGTGGTTACAAGTGGTGGAGCTAATCGAATCGTGATTACATTGAGATCGAATACTAGTAAGTCTCGTGTTCTAAATGTGTGTGTATTGATCCTAGTTGTTGCTCTATTTATAACAAAAATAAAGCTAACAGAATTCCTATAATTATGGAAATTATTGACTCCTCAGTTACCCGTTAATTCCCACATTTCCTTTTTAACCACGCACTAATAACTGCAAGTCCGAGTCTTCAGGAAATCATGGCAACGCCCTTTGACCTGTTTAAACATGGAAAATATCGAATGAATTGTTAATTTATACAATATATTTAGGATATCTGTTACCTCGGTGGATACCATATCTTGAAGTTATCCAAACATACTGCTAGCTGAGGATACCAAAAATCCGTGCCCTAACAATTGTCCCCAAATTTAATAGCTGTAGATATGGGTTACAGCTGTAAAATTTTTGAATTTTGAATTCCTGCATGTGTGACGGATCTCGCTGCATGGGTCACGCATCCTTGTAATTCGCTAAACCCTAGATTGCCCATATAACTACCGGGATAAATAATCCTTTCAATCATCGGTTCCTTTATCCAGGTAATTTCTTCTTTCTTCTTCTTCTTCTTCTTTTATCTTCGCGAAACCATGGCTCCTAAGCTTCACTCTTCTGGCATTGAAGATTTCATATCACAAAATTTTCTTACCAACCCTGTGAGTGAGATTGCACTTTTAATAACAATGATATCGCGAGCCTACAATCCCGAGGTTGTTTCCCTCCGGGAACTGTTTTCCGATCCTTTGATCCAGCTGTCTTATCCGATTTCTAAGACCTGGATTTGTTTTCCGTATTTGCCATTCAAGATTGGTTTTTCTTACCCATTTCCGGCCTTTACCACCGAGTTCTTTACTAGAACTGGTCTTAGTTTTATCTAAACCATGCCCATGGTTTGGAGGACCTTGTTTGTTTTGGAAAGATTAATCGCCGACCATGACCTTGACTTTACCCTTTCTGAACTCGCTTCTGTGTATGACCTTCGCAGCCATGGTTTCTCAAGATACCTTCTCAAAACCAGATCCGGCTGTACCCACTTGTTTCGAGAAACACCCAAAATAACGATCAGTGGAAGAAACAATTCTTCTTTGTCAGGAGAGATACTCTTCCTCATCCTGACAATCTTCCGTATCTTTGGATCACCAAAAGTAGGATACATTATCTTGAAGATGTATGCCTATATCTTCGTAACTGATATGTTTTTGTCTTTGTTATTTGCAGCTTTGATGTTCTTCGAGATTGCCTCTCCCACCAAAGAGACCGAGAACAAGTTGAACTCTTTTTATCTTATTGACGAGGAGGAAAGAACCTTTTTCTTCCAGTCAAGCCTCAAAGAACCGTCGCCATCAGCAGGCTCCGTTATGTCTGGTAAGAAACGTTGAGATATTAGTAAAAAAAATTAAAGGTCAGAGATACTAACCTGTATTTTTGTAGGAAAATTTGCCAAAACGTTGAGATAGCAGTCGTGCCAAGGGTTCTAAAAAGAGGAAGACCCAGGAAGTTTCTGACTCTTCTCCGACCTGTAACATTGAGTTCAATAAGGTATGCTTTCTGATCATACCCTCATACTTTGAAGATAACATATGCTGAGGATATCATGAGGATTTGTTATTTTTGGGAGGGACTGGAGCAGCTATCCTCCAGCTTTAACGATCTGCATTACGAACTTCTTGACGCCAATACCCGAATAGCCGAAATGCTGAAGATCGCGACTGCTAAAACCAACCTCATTGACAAGAAGACCAAGGAGATTGAGGATTTAAAGCAGGAACTTGCGCTGGCAAAGAAGGAACTCATCCACCAAGAAGTGGATCGTTTGGTACAGATTCAAGAGGTTACAGAGTGGGCGAAGAAGTCGGCTGCTATCTCCATTTTCAAGTCCCGGCTCAGGATGGCCAAGGAAGAAAAAGATGCAGGTCTGGATACTCCTTTTTGGGATGTGGCTGCTTGGTAGAGAGTCTTGGCTGAGCTCAATGGTGAGAGTGTGGAGGAGGCTAGTCCGAGTGGAGCGGAGAAGGCAGCGAAGTATGGAGGCGGCGATTAAGGATGTGGTGAAGGCGGTTGGTGATGAGGCGCAATTGGGCGATGATAGTGGTAAAGAAACGCTTGAGCCCAATTTTTTATGTGGTTGTGGTTTGTGATGGCTTGTACTAGTTTGTTGAACAATTTACTTTTCTGTCTTTAAACAATATTATGCTTAGGATACTTGGATACATGGGTGGAGTGATCTTGACTTCCAAGACGACACCCATGTTATCTTGACTTTTGAACATCTGCCAATATTCGGGTGGAGGGATCTTGTCTTTTTAAGACGAAACCCGTGTGTTGTCTTTTTAATTTCCAGCACTTATGATTAGTAATAACAAAATATTTTGGCTTTAAACATTGTGTTCAATATGTATGTTAGTTTTACATAACTTATCTGAATAAGTTTTAATGGGAATATTACATATCTTCAATTTTCTGAAATAAGTTATTTTGAGGATAATGTATCCTAAAACATGCTCCTTGAACATTTTGAGGATTATATTTCCATAAAATATATCTTTAAGACTTTTAATAAAGCATCTTGAGGATCATGCATCGTGATCATAAAATATTTTGAGGATTACATATATTTTTAGAAATATGTTTTTAAGACTTATTATGAATATCTTAAGGATAATACATCCTTATGCCTTGTATTAATTGTCACAATTAAACCAAAAGAACATGCTCTGAAATATAAATTGTAATAAATCTAAGTGTAAAGAGTACCTATACAGAGAACATTTAGAAATCTAATACGCCTACATATGATGTCCCCAATCGTTGATCTTGTTATATGTTATGCTTTTGGGATTTAGTTAAGAACAACTTAGCTATATCTCTGTACCTAGCGAGCTGACTAATCTGTCAAAACAAATTTAGATAATTCTGGCAATAAAGCCTTTTTACTGGCGATAAAGCCTAATTTACTGGCGATAAAGCCTATTTACTGGCGATAAAGCCTTTTTGCTTGAGAGACATGAAGATGTCTAAACCTTAGATAAAACTGGGGAAAGTCCCAAACGTGAGGACATGAAAATGACGAAACTTTTGATAACATGAAAATGTTATAAACCTTAGATTACATGAAAATGTTAGAAACTATATGTGTGACACGTCTACCACTTATCTTAAGGATTCGGTATATAGCCAACAACAAACGGATTATCAGCTGGTCTGGTCCGCCTGCCACGAACTATATCCAAATCATCGTGCGCTCCAGGCGGCGTTAGAAAGGTGAAGACCTTTAAACTTTACGAGATATCAGGGATATCATATTCATGCGCTCCAGGTGGCATTAGAAAGGTGAAGACCTTTAAACCTTAGGAGATATCAGGGATATCATATTCGTGTGGGAGGTGATCAGCCTCTGACTGTTGTCAAGATAACATATCCTTGGGATAACTACAAAACACTAAACTCTTGATGAGGGGTGGGTGTTAGCCTGGCTAACACCCCTCCGATGCTTAAGTCAGTAAACTTGATAAAATTTAAATATGTGAAAATGTAAAAATAAATAAAGAAACATACCTTTATCCTAAAATGTTGAGGATATGAACATACCAGTCAAGGATACTAGCAAAAATATGCCTTAAGATGGATAGCATTCCAAGCTCTTGGTATAGGAACACCTTCCATAGTGATTAACCTGTAGGCCCCTTTTCCTACTTCTGAATCAATCAAGTAAGGACCTTCCCACTTCGGAGCTAGCTTTCCATCTGCTGGGTTAGTGGTATTTTGAAATGCCTTTCTTAACACCATATCTCCTATTTGGAATCTTCGAATTCTGATATTCTTGTTGTAGGACTTGGCTATTCTTTGTTGGCATGCTGCCATTCTGATCCTGGTGAGATCTCTGAGTTCGTCAATGGTATCCAGGTCTTCAGTAAGGCTTTAGTTGTTGGACTCAGTATCTTGGATGTTGGTTCTTGCTGTGGGGATCACCATCTCTGTTAGGATAACAGCTTCGGCCCCAAACACCAAAGAGAAAGGTGTTTGTCCCGTTGCATTTTTTGAAGTGGTCTATCAGCCCAAAGAACAAATTGTAGTTCTTTAGCCCATTTTCCCTTTTTGGATTAAAATTTCTTCTTCAAATTGTTGATGATCTTGTTACTAGACTCTTCTTGACCATTAGCTTGAGGATGTACTAGAATTGAAGTCACCATCTTGATTCCCCAACTTTAACAAAAGTTGGTTGTTCTACTACTGATGAACTGTGATCCATTGTCACAAACAATCTCTGTCGGGATACCAAATCTTGTCAGGATATTGCGTTTGATAAACGAGATCACATCCTTTTCTTTAACTTGGACAAACGCCTCTGCTTCGATCCACTTGGAGAAGTAATCAGTCACAGCCAGCATAAAGACTTTTCCACCAGGAGCCTTGGATAGCTTTCCCACAATATCCATTCCCCGTTTCATAAATGGCCATGGGGATATAATAGGATGTAGTGCTTCAGCTGGTTGATGCAAAATGTTGTTGTGTCTTTGACAAGCATCACATTTCTTAGAGAAGTTCATTGCATCTTTCCTCATTGTTGGCCAAAATATCATTTAGGATAATGTACTGGGTTACCTTCATTCGGAAAGCTCTGGATTTTCCCCTTCTGGGATCTCGTTATCCTGAAGATACCGCATTATAGGGCTGGTCCAAGATATTGGATTATCCTTAGGATTTGAAGTCTCCAAGACTTCGTGGTTCTCCTTTGTTGCTGGAGTCAAGATATGCACGATAGGTATCTTGATATCACCTGGTATCTTGAAAGCTGATGCCAAGTTTGCTAAGGCATCTGCTTCAGTGTTCTCTTTCCTTATTACCTGTACTATATCAAATGTTTCAAAACACATAGCTAATTGCTTAACTATTTCTAAATATTTTGCTAAGTTTTCTGCATTTACTGCATAAGAGCCATTAAAATGGTTAGCTAACAATAACGAATCAACATAAACTTGGAGACACCTGACCTTTATATCCTTAGGTAATTGTAAACCAGATATTAAGGCCTCATACTCAGCCTCATTATTAGTAGCCTGAAATTCACAAGATATAGATATAGGTATAATGTCCCCCTGTGACGATTTTAGCAGGATACCTAGACCTGTTCCTCTTATGTTGGAGGTACCATCAATATGTAAAGTCCAACTCTCCTTGATCTCCAATTGTTGAACTTTCGTTTCTACTTCCTCAAGTATATCCTGGCTAAAATCAACCATAAAGTCGGCAAGTGCTTGAGACTTGATGGCTGTCCTTGGTTCATAAAAAATATCATATGCACTAAGTTTCACAGCCCACTTTTCCATTCTACCTAACATTTCTGGTTTTCTCAAACAGCCTTAATAGGATAGTTAGTTTTTACATGAATAGCATGAGTTTCAAAGTAATGTCTTAATTTAGTAGAAGCCATTATAAGTGCTAAAATTAATTTTTCAAGATAAGAATACCTGGATTCAGCATCTAGCAGACTTTTACTTACATAATAAATTAGATGTTGTTGACCTTCGTGATCTTTGACTAAAACAGCACTGATTGCACTCCCAGAAATGGCTAAGTACAACGATAACGGTTCACTATCAATTGGCTACATCAGCAGTGGTGCTAAGGATAAATATTCCTTCAAGGATACCAAAGCCCTTTCTTGCTTTTCTCCCCATTCAAATTTCTGATTCTTCCTCAGGATATTATAGAAGTCTTTACACTTCTCTGAGGATCTTGGGATGAATCTGTTGAGAGCAGCTATTCTTCCGGTCAATCTTTGGACATCTTTGACGTTTCTTGGCGATTTGATATCTAGAATGGCCTGGATTTGTTCAGGGCTTGCTTCTATTCCCCTTTGAGTGACCATGTATCCAAGGAACTTTCCGGCTTTGACTCCAAAATGACACTTGGCTGGATTCAACTTCATGTTGTATTCGTCCAGGATATGAAATGCTGTTGCCAACTCTTTGAGATGATCCTCAGCCTTCTTTGACTTTACCACTGTGTCATCTATGTAGACTTCCATCGTGTCCCCAAGTTGGTCTTTGAACATCATGTTGACTAGCCTCTGGTATGTTACACCTGCATTTTTTAATCCAAAAGGCATTGCAGTATAACAGTATATACCTATGGGGGTCATGAAGACTGTGTCTTCTTGATCTGAATGCTCCATTTGAATTTTTTGAAATCCTAAGGATGCATCCATGAAGGTTAGTAATTCATTGCTAGTAGTTGCATACACCATTGAGTCAATGTGTGGCAGTGAAAACGGGTCTTTTGGACAGGCCTTATTCAGGTATGTGAAGTCCACACACACTCTCTACTTTCCATTCTTCTTCTGGACTACAACTAGAGTGGCTAACCATCTAGGATATTGGACCTCTCTTATCATCTTGGTCTTGAGCAGCTTCTGCACTTCTTCTTGTATGATAGTGTTTCTCCAGGAGCAAACTTCCTTTGCTTTTGATGTACCAGCCTGAAAGATTTATCCATACCAAGTTTTTGAGTAATTATGGATTTAAAGATACCTGTTATATCTTCATGTTTCCAGGCTAAGGAAGAAGCTCTTTTCTTTAAGAAGGATACCAATCCTTGTTCGATATCCTCAGACGTACCCAATCCTATTAAAACTTTGATCTCGATATCCTGAGGATCAAAGGATATCTCCTTTACATCCTGGTCTTTGGCTTGCAGAACCTCCCCTGGTTGTTTCTGTAATTGTTATGCTTGAGTAGGCTTTGTAGTCCACTTCATTGATGAAGCATAACATTCCTTGGCATCTTGGTGATCGCTTTCAATCATGATGACCCCCCATGGGCTTGGAAGTTTCATACATTGATGATAAGTTGAGGGTACTGCCTTCATGCTGTGGATCCAGGGCCTGCAAATATAACATTACAATAAGACAATGAGTCAATAACACAAAATTTTTGTAAAGAGTTAGTTCCCTCAATGTATATTGGAAGTTTGATTTCTCCCAACGTATTCTTGGTCTTGCCACTGAATCCTACAAGGACTGAGGATTTTGAGATAATCTCCGTTTCTGGGATATCCGTTTTCTTCAAGGCATCCATCTGGATAATGTTCACAAAGCTTCCTCTATCAACGATTATCCTGCGCACAAAATAGTTAGCTATACATAAAGTAATTACCAAACCATCATGGTTGGGATCCACAAGGTCACATCTATCTTCCTCATCGAAGGATATGATTCTTTGAGTTGTTAACGTGGATGTACGGAGAGGTCTTTCCCCATTGTCCATCTTTGTTTCTTTGGAACGCTTCTTGGCTGCTGAATATGAGGTTCCACATATGTCTGATCCTCCCGAGATAAAGGATACGACCTTAGCTCCGGGTGATGGAGAAGGTGCCCTTTCATGTATCTTGATAGGATCCTGACTCTTGTTCTTGTTTCTTCCAAATAGTTCCTTTAGGTATCCTTTGCTGAGAAGGTATCCTATGTCCTTTCGAAGTGCTAGACAATCGTCAATGCAATGGCCAAAGTCTTCATGGAACGCACACCATTTGGACTTGTCTTTGCTGGATCCTGGCTTTTCATTTTTCTTAGGTCATCTGGCCTTGTCACCTAAATCCTGCATGGCACATATTATACCACCAATATCAATATTAAAACAATATTCGGAGATTCTAGGATACTCCTCATCGTCTTCGTCTTCTTCCATGGCGTTTATCCTAGAGGTATCTTGTTTGGAATAAGGCTTGGGCCTACATAACTTCTGTGGAGGGTCTAACTTTCTATTGGTAGACTCAAACTTCGGGATAACCGATCTTCCATGAGCCTTCTTATCATCCTCTAGCCGAATGTATCTTAACGCCCTGTTCCTGACTTCATCAAGATTCCTGCATGGAGTCATGACAAGATCGTCATAGAAGGATGAATCCTTCTTCAACTCCATTTTGAGAGCTTCAACAGCAGCCGCCATGTCAAGGTTAGGGATATCCAAAGCTTCCCTGCTAAATCTAGTTATGTAATCCCTTAGGGATTCATAATTATGTTGAACAATTCTATATAAATCACCTATCATTTTCTCAAAAGATCTACTACAAGAAAATTGATTATTAAGTAAGTTAATCAAATGAGCAAATGAAGTAATAGTATTGGAAGGAATACTTAATAACCATTTGAGGGCCAGTCCTGTTAGTGTTGAACTGAATCCCTTGCATAGACAAGCTTCTTTGATGTCAATAGGGATGGGGTTGATCTCCATCCTTTCTCTGTACTAAGCTACGTGTTCCTTGGGATTCGTAGTGCCACCGTACAGCTTCATGCTGGGCGTCTGGAATTTCTTGGGGATCTCCACGTCGCATATAGGACAACTGAACCTGGATAATCTGTGACTACCTAACGGAACTTCAGATATGGGACGGATTATCTCGGGGATATTGGAAATCATATCCTTCATTTTCTGTAATTCCCTGGCTCTCTCGGGGGATATCCCCTTATCCTGCACAGATCCACGGTTAATGTATAAATTAAACTGTTACCAAGTTCGTGGTTAGGCTTCGGGTATCCTGAGACTTGTGTAACATCCGTATTACAAGATTACTAAATAAAAGAAAATTATTGTTTCGTGTGAGTCGCTTGTTTAAATGTGTGCGTGTTTATATTTGGATAAGGATTAGGATTGGTGAAGGAAGTGGGTGGTGGGGTCCATAGCTCTCTATATAAGGCCATCCCCCCATCCCTTCACCATTTCTTCCCACACACACACACACTCCCTAGAACACATACATACTCTCCCTCAAGACCCGAATCCGATTCCGGGCTAAAGTAAGGAAGATCTTGGTGATCAAGTGTCTTCAAACAACAAGAATTACGTCCAGATCCTCGAGTTGTCCAGATCCGAACCAAACCCAAAGCCAAAGGTGAGTTTTAGCCAACAAGGTTAAGTTTTGTGGTTGAGTTCGACATGCAAATCGATATCTTAGTAGATCGGGTTGTAGGATGTAAGAAAAAACATAAACTTGGTGAGTCTTAGCCTCACGAGTATGAAATAGGACAAAAAGGTGGTGTTCGGACCATATAAAACACGGGTATACAAAGTTGGTAGGACCCAAAACCCATAAAAAGTGTAAAACCGGGTCCTAAGGAGGAAATAAGGAGAAAAATGGCTTTAAAATGGTAAAAACGAAGAAAAGGAAAATTTCGCACAGCCATGCGAAGCGAAAAAGGTTGTTTCGCATCGCATAGCCTTGCGAAGCGAAAAAGGTTGTTTCGCATCGCGCAGCCATGCGAAGCGAAAAAGGTTATTTCGCATCGCATGACCATGCGAAGCAAAAAAGTTCCATGCGAAGCAAAAAAAGTTCCATGCAAAGCGAAAAAGTTCCATGCGAAGCGAAAAAGCATGCGAAGCGAAATTCCTATGCGAAATTTCTTGAAATTAATTTTCTGATGCGTTTTTGTTAAAGGTCCGTTAATGAAAATAAAAATTTTAATTAACCCCAGCTCAACCCCAGCCAGGGGCTCTGCCCCTAGACCCCGCTACCAGGGGCGCTGCCCCCGGACCCCCGTTAGCTGAGGATTCGTAAACTTAAATGTAGGAAGTGGTGGTAATAGATAATTGACACGTGTAATGTATTGTACAGTTAGCCGTACACAACTAAAGAAGGGCGTTACCATTAATGGGGAGAGCAACCGACTCCAGGTGAGTTTCTAGCCCCAACTCTGTGTTATGTTTTCGGGGCTGTGTGCATACTCAATGTGATTAGTTAATACACTTACCTTAAGTGGTAAGTGTATGCCGGATGAATGTTTATAAATACACCTGATTAGTATAGAAAGAGTTAAACGTATATGGGAAGAGGTATATGAGAATAGATACAACTAATGAAAGAATGGTATGTATGGGGTTTATAATGTATGAATGGTATGCATAGTTTAATGTACGAAAGGGTTGCATACCCTGATAATATATGCGAAGAATGAAAGGGTTGCATACCCTAATAATATATGCTTAGAATGAAAGGGTTGCATACCCCAATAATATATGCGAAGAATGAAAGGGTTGCAGACCTTAATAATATCTGCAAATGTTATAGGGCGAAAGGCTCTTTAAAACATAGAACAGATATATAAAAATAGTGAAGGTAAGTAAAGGTATGAATGAACGGAAGTATGGAAGTAAGTACGAACGTAAAATGTGTCTTCTGATATATATATATATATATATATATATATATATATATATATATATATATATATATATATGTGTGTGTGTGTGTAAGAATGAGAATGAAATGTAGGTTACCTACTTAACTAGAACTCACTCAGCGTAGCTGACTTTTAGTATGCACGCAGGTAAATAGATTGAAGGAGCTGGCTTAAGGATGACACGTGGCAGGGACTGGAAGACTGGCATCTCGGGATAGGAGTGTTATGAATTTATATGATATGTATTAAGACAAGTTAAAGTTTGTAAGACAAGATTTGATGTTTTGTGAAGTAATGCATGAAGTTTTAAGTATTCCGCAAAAAGTTTTAAGTAACTCTGATTTTGGAACTATGTTTACGAGTAAATCCAACGTCAAAGTAGGGTTCCGGGGACGGGGCCTTACAAGTTGGTATCAGAGCATAAGTTCGAGAGAAATAAGCATCCTACATGCTTAGACTCGAACAGAGAATGGGATTTCAGGAAGAAAAGAAAGAAGATGCCAGTCCGAGAATGCCATGTGTCTCCCAAGAGAGCTTAGAGAGTAGTCATCTTGTGTAAGTTGATCATGTGTATAGTAAAGAATAAGTAAGAAAGCTAACTTAATTGCTTGATATAGAAAATTTTGTTATGTGTTATAATGTGAGACATATGAGTGACTGACTATCATAAGTAGAAACTAGCATAAGTGGACTCACAAAAGGAAGTATATAGAACACGAAGAGTAACGCGACCGGCTAATCACAACTGGCCAATGTTATTACCTGTTAGCCTTACTATCCTTGTACTAAATAGTTCCTAAAGTGATGACGTTTGTGTTTTCCTATAAAATACGAATGGCTGGTACTAAGAAGACTGCTGGGCAAGGAGAAAGTTCGAGACGCCGTGGTAGACCACGTACTACCCGAGTACCCCCCGAGGAACCGATTACCGAGTCTGAGGAGGGGAGAAGCCTAACTATGAGAAATGAAGGGTATCAGCTCGACCCTACTATTCAAGCGGCCATCACTCAGGCAGTAGCTGCTGCGATGCAGAATCAGCAGCAGGAAAAGTCAACTGAGAGCCATGCAGGAACCGCTAAGAGGACAGGGGAAAGTAGTAAGAAAGGTGAAGAGACTGTGAGGGAGGAATCGAGTGAAGGCCGGTCTGTGAAAGTCAACGATAATAAGAGGGGCCGAGGTGGTTGCAGCTACGGGTTGTTCAAGGGTTGTGACCCTCCAAAGCTGTCTGGTACGGGGGATGCAATCGCTACACTCCAATGGATAACCGCGATGGACAAGGTTATCCGAATTGCGAGTGCGGTCCCAATCAAGCGGTAGGTTTTGTTACCCAGTCATTTAAGGACGAAGCTATATTTTGGTGGGAAACTGTTGAGCAGAGGATGACCGCCGCTGAGATTAAGGCTATGACCTCGGAAGACTTAAAGGAGATGGTAATGAGGAAGTTTTGTGCGGATGCTAAGGTTGAGAAGGCAGAGATGAAGTTCCTGAATTGAAGGCAGGAAAGATGACCCTCCGAGAGTACACTACCGAGTTTAACCGTATGTCAAGACTCGTGCCTGACATGGTGAACTCCGAGGCCAAGAGGGTCAAGTGCTATTTGAGGGGACTACCACCAAATGTTCGCACCTTTGACCGGGCCAGTAAACCCGCTACTTTTTATTCTGCTGTCGAACTCGCAGAAATGGTTTATGATGACCTGGGCGTGGACGAGGTGGTAGTGGAAGAGAAGAAGGAGAAGAAGTGGGTTGCTCCTGCTAAGCGACCGGGTACTCAGTTGTGGAACTCAAAGGAGAAGAAGCAGAAGGTGTGGGAGAAGAAGCCGTGCAAGACATGTGGGAAGATGCACGGTGGTGAGTGCAGATGGGGAACTGGTTCTGATATATACCACAAATGTGGGAAAGCTCGTGGAGGAGAGTGTAAGTTTGGGTCGAATGTGTATTACAAGTGTGGGAAAGTGGGGTATTATGCCAATGAATGTAATGCAAAACCGGCATGTTTCCAATGTGGCAAGACAGGCCACATGGCGAGAGAATGTACTGAAGCTGGGGGAAGCGGTAAGAAGGATGCTGAGCAGTCTAGGCCAAAGACCAGAGTCTACATGCTGACACAAGATCAAGCTAAGCATATCCCCGACGTTGTGATAGGTATTCCTAGTAAATGGTATTTCTGCTTCCGTACTGTTTGACTCAGGTGCGACTAGGAGTTTTGTAGCTACTCCGTTTTGTAAGAAAGCTAGAATGAAATGTTGTCGTGTGCCTGAAACTTTTATGGTAGAGACCTCTAGTGAGACCTCGGTTAGAATTTTGAGAATGGTTAAGAGTTGTAAAATAGAGTTGGAAGGACACGAATTTCCTACTACCCTGTATGTGATGACCTTAGGAGGATTTGATGTAGTGTTGGGGATGGATTGGCTGTCAGAATTTGAAGCCCAAATAGTGTGCAAAAGTAGATTGGTAAGACTGATGTCTTTGGATGGTGGTACGGTAACAGTTTATGGTGACAGAGAAAGTACAGGGCTTAGTGTCATTTCGATGATAAAAGCCGAAGGTTTGTTAAGGCGAGGGTGCAGTGCCTACCTGGCGTATGTTGTCTAAGCTACGGCTAAGACAAAAGAAATGAAAGATGTTCCTGTAGTGTGTGACTACCCAGAGGTGTTCCCTGAGGACCTTACAGGGTTACCACCGGAACGAGAAGTAGAATTTCAGATAGAGTTAACACCAGGAGCACAGCCCGTTGCGAAAGCACCTTATCGTCTGGCGCCATCCGAGATGAAGGAATTGATGTCCTAACTGCAAGAACTCCTCGACAAAGGTTTCATAAGGCCGAGTGTCTGGCGCCGGTGTTATTTGTTAAGAAGAAAGATGGAAGCATGAGAATGTGCATTAACTACAGGGAATTGAATAAGCTTACGGTAAAGAATAGATATCCGTTGCCATGGATTGGTGATTTGTTTGATCAGCTACAAGGTGCAAGCTGGTTCTCGTGAATAGATCTCAGATCAGGTTATCATCAGCCGAGGGTGAAAGAGGCAGACATCCCTAAGACAGTGTTTCGGACGCGATATGGGCACTACTATTTCCTAGTGATGTCGTTCGGTTTAACAAATGCTCCCATAGCATTTATAGATATGATGAATAGGGTATGTCGGCTGATGCTAGACAAGTCAGTTATTGTTTTCATCGACGATATACTGATTTATTCGAAGAGCGAGTCTGACCATGCTGAGCATCTGAGAGATGTGTTGGAAGTTCTGAAGAAGGAGAGACTGTACGCTAAGTTCTCAAAATGTGCGTTCTGGTTACGAGAAGTACAGTTTTTAGGTCATATAATTAATCCTGAGGGGATTGCTGTGGACCCAGCCAAGAATGAAGCGATAAAGAATTGGAAGACTCCGCGAAACCCAATCGAGATACACAGTTTCCTAGGGTTAGCTGGCTATTATAGGAGATTCATTCGGGGCTTCTCCAAGATAGCCTCACCATTGACCGGTATGACCCGAAAGACTGTGGTGTTCAGTTGGGGTAAGTTTCAGGAAGAGGCATTCGAAGAGCTGAAGAAGAGACTCATGCAGGCACCAATCCTTGTTCTACCCGACGGTGAGGAGGATTTGGTAGTCTGTACTAATGCTTCACATCAAGGGTTAGGTTGCGTGTTGATGCAACGAGGTAGGGTCATAGCCTATGCGTCTAGACAACTGAAAGTTCACGAAAGTACATACCCGACGCATGATCAGAGGTAGCAGCTGTAGTGCATGCTCTTAAGATTTGGAGGCATTACTTGTACGGTACTAAGTGTACTATCTATACAGATCACAAGAGTTTGAAATACTTCTTCGAGCAGAAAGAGTTGAATATGAAGCAGAGAAGGTGGTTAGAATTGTGAGATCAAGTATTATCCGGGAAAGGCTGACGTGGTTGCCGATGCCTTGAGCCGGAAGAACGCAGAAGTTATCGCGACAATCAAGTCTTATAAGTTGATCATCAACTCATATTTCTTCGAAGAGATCAGCAAAGTGCAGATGGAAGTGTTAGCCGATGAAGGGTTGATGAAGAAGGAGAGAATTTTTGGGCAACATACCGAGTTGATGGATAATACTCATGGGGTAAAGACCAGATTTGATAGAATGTGGATCCCTCGACATGGAAATCTTAAAAATCGAGTCCTAGACGAGGCCCATAAGTCTCGATACTCGATTCATCCAGGATCAACTAAGATGTACCAAGACTTGAAGAAGGACTACTGGTTGCCGGGTATGAAGAATGAAGTGGTGGATTATGTCAGTAAGTGCTTAACTTGCTTGCAAGTCAAAGCAGAACACCAGAAACCGTATGGAAAGATGCAGCCGTTAGAGATACCCGAGTGGAAGTGGGAACACATCACCATGGATTTCATAACTAAGCTACCACGTACAGATAAGAATCATGATACCATATGGGTGATTAAGGATCGTTTGACAAAGAGTGCTCACTTTCTGCTATACGAGAGGCTATCTTGTCAGACACGTTAGCAAATATGTTCGTTAAGGAAGTTGTGGTGAAGCATGGGCTGCCATTATCGATTGTGTCAGACAGAGATACCCGCTTTACTTCAAGATTTTGGAAGAGGTTCCATGAAGCCATGGGGACGAGACTGAACATCAGCACGGCGTATCATCCTCAAACAGATGGACAATCCGAGCGGACTATCCAAACCCTTGAGGATATGCTACGTGCTTGTGTGTTAGACTTTGGAGGAAGCTGGGATGATCATTTGCACTTAGCAGAATTCTCTTACAACAACAGCTACCATTCAAGTAATGGTATGCCTCCTTTCGAGATGTTGTATGGTAGACGATGTAGAACTCTCGTGTGTTGGGGAGAAATTGGCCAGAAAAAGATTGGGAGTCTAGAAGTTGTGCAAGAAACCTCTTCGATGTTTGATCAGATCAACGCAAGGATGAAAGCCGCTCAAGATCGCCAGAAGTCATATGCCGATAAGCGGAGACGACCGATTGAGTTTAATGTTGGAGACCACGTGATGATTAAAGTCTCGCCTTGGAAGGGGATTATTCGTTTCATAAAAAGAGGAAATTTGAGTCCTAGGTACATTGGACCGTTCAAGATCGTGGCCCGTGCGGGCGAGGTGGCTTACAAGCTAGACCTACCTTGAAGAGCTAGAAGGAGTTCACCCTACCTTTCATGTGTCTCACTTGAGAAAATTTCTAGCTGATGACACGTCTCATGTGCCACTTCTAGACATCGAGGTAGACGAGCAGCTGAATTATGTTGAACAGCCTGTTGAGATAGTCGACTGTAAGGAAAAGCAGCTCCGTCATAAGGTTATTCCCCTAGTGAAAGTGATATGGAAGCATCGTAAGGGATCGGATGCTACTTGGGAAGTCGAAGAAGAGATGCGCAAGTTTTACCCGCATTTGTTTAATAGTAATACTTAGGTTTCGGGGACGAAACCTCTTTTAAGGAGGGTAGACTTGTAACATCCGTATTACGAGATTACTAAATAAAAGAAAATTATTGTTTGGTGTGAGTCGCTCCTTTAAATGTGTGCGTTTTTATATTTGGATAAGGATTAGGATTGGTGAAGGAAGTGGGTGGTGGAGTCCATAGCTCTCTATATAAGGCCATCCCCCCATCCCATCACCATTTCTTCCCACACACACACACACACTCCCTAGAACACACACATACTCTCTCTCAAGACCCGAATCCGATTCCGGTCTAAAGTAAGGAAGATCTTGGTGATCAAGTGTCTTCAAACAACAAGAATCACGTCCAGATGCTCGAGTTGTCCAGATCCGAACCAAACCCGAAGCCAAAGGTGAGTTTTAGCCAACAATGTTAGGTTTTGTGGTAGAGTTCGACATGCAAATCGATATCTTATTAGATCGGGTTGTAGGATGTAAGAAAAAACATAAACTTGGTGAGTCCTAGCCTCACGAGTATGAAATAGGACAAAAAGGTGATGTTCGGACCTTATAAAACACGGGTATACAAAGTTGGTACGACCCAGAACCCATAAAAAGGGTAAAACCGGGTCCTAAGGAGGAAATAAGGAGAAAAATGGCTTTAAAAGGGTAAAAACGAAGAAAAGGAAAATTTCGCACAGCCATGCGAAGCGAAAAAGGTAATTTCGCATCGCACAGCCATGCGAAACGAAAAAGGTTGTTTCGCATCGCACAGCCATGCGAAGCAAAAAGGGTTGTTTCGTATCGCACAGCCATGCGAAGCGAAAAAGTTCCATGCGAAGCAAAAAAGTATGCGAAGCGAAATTCCCATGCGAAATTTCATGAAATTAATTTTCTGATGCGTTTTTGTTAAGGACAGTTAATGAAAATATAAATTTTCATTAACCCCAGCTCAACCCCAGCCAGGGGCTCTACCCCTTGGACACTGCTAGGGGCTGCCGCCCCTAGACCCCGCTACCAGGGGCGCTGCCCCCGGACCCCCCGTTAGTTGAGGGTTCGTAAACTTAAATGTAGGAGGTAGTGGTAATAGATAATTGACACGTGTAATGTATTGTATAGTTAGCCGTACACAACTAAAGAAGGGCGTTACCATTAACGGCGAGAGAAACCGACTCCAGGTGAGTTTCTAGCCCCAACTCTGTGTTATGTTTTCGGGGTTGTGTGCATACTCAATGTGATTAGTTAATACACTTACCTTAAGTGGTAAGTGTATGCCGGATGAATGTTTACAAATATACCTGATTAGTATAGAAAGAGTTAAACGTATGTGGGAAGAGGTATATGAGAATAGATACAACTAATGAAAGAATGGTATGTATGAGGTGTATAATGTATGAATGGTATGTATAGTTTAGTGTACGAAAGGGTTGCATACCCTGATAATATATGCGAAGAACGAAAGGGTTGCATACCCTAATAATATATGTGAAAAATGAAAGGGTTGCATACCCTAATAATATATGCGAAGAATGAAAGGGTTGCAGACCCTAATAATATCTGCGAAGGTTATAGGGCGAAAGGCTCTTTAAAACATAGAACAGATATATAAAATAGTTAAGGTAAGTAAAGGTATGAATGAATGGAAGTATGGAAGTAAGTACGAACGTAATATGTGTCTTCGAATATATATATATATATATATATATATATATATATATATATATATATAAATGTGTAAGAATGAGAATGAAATGTAGGTTACCTGATTAACTAGAACTCACTCAGTGTAGCTGACTTTTAGTATGCATGCAGGTAAATAGGTTGAAGGAGCTGGCTTAAGGATGACACGTGGCAGGGACTGGAAGAGTGGCATCTCGGGATAGGAGTGTTATGAATTTATATGATATGTATTAAGACAAGTTAAAGTTTGTAAGACAGGATTTGATGTTTTGTGATGTAATGCATGAAGTTTTAAGTATTCCGGAAAATGTTTTAAGTAACTCTGATTTTGGAACTATGTTTACGAGTAAATCCAACGTCAAAGTAGGGTTCCGGGGACGGGGCCTTACAACTTGATGACTAGTTTCTCCATTGAGGGTATCCTCAGGATAAGGCGACGTTTGCAAGGGGATATCATCTCCAACATGCACTTCAGAGGACACCAGCGGAGATCCTGACGAGAATATGCCGGCTGGCATGGTTGAACGAGGCTACATGTTGATGGATTCTGTCCTCGTTGGTCTGGGTAATTCCGAAGATACCGGAAGATAAGTTCAGCAGTATCCTGATTGCTACTGAAACGGAGTCCTTGTTGATTGTGTCCCCAAGGATCAAGGATTCTGAAGGATAGATAATCCTGGAGAACCAAAATCAAGAGCCCTGAGCATGATTGGAGTGGCCTCCTGCCCTGGTTTTTTCTTGATCCCTTCAATTTCCTTAAATAGCCTTGAGTTGGTCTTCTCTTGCTGCTCCATATGAGTTTTGACCTGTTTCATCAGCAAAAATATCACTATTAGAAATAACCGGATCTACCCGTGTAGAGGTTCCCGCGTATGGTGGAAGTTCTCCTCGGGGCTGAGTGTTCTTCTTTGGAACTGGTGGAGGTCCAGGGTTGACACTTGATGAAGTGGTGACCGACGGAGCAAAAATGGAGCTGGTTTTTGGTTGTGAGGCCATGATGAAGGGATGAAAGTAGTTGACAATGAAGCAAACGGTTTTGATGAATTAAAGCACCGATAGCCCCACGGTGGGCGCCAAATTTTTTTGGTCAAAAATTAAAAAATGTGATTTTACAACCAAATTATTAAATGGGACTTGGTGCTTGTTTGAAATGAATATAAAACTTGCTAGAACACAGAGATTTGTTACGAGGAAAAAACTCGTTATCCTGAGGATAGCAAGAAAAAAAACCCAGGTGGTGAAAACTATCACCACCGGTTTATTAATAACAATAGGTGGTTACAAGTGGTGGAGCTAATCGGATCATGATTACAATGATAGCGAGTACTAGTAAGTCTCGTGTGCTAAGTGTGTGTGTGTATTGATCCGAGTTGTTGCTCTATTTATAACAAAAATAAAGCAAACAGAATTTCTATAATTATGGAAATGATTGACTCCTTCCAGTTAGCCGTTAATTCCCACGTTTCCTTTTTAACCACGTCCTAATAAGTGCAAGTCCGAGTCTTCAGGAAATCATGGCAACGTCCTTCGACCTGTTTAAACACGGAAAATATCGAACGAAATGTTAATTTATACAATATATTTAGGATACATGTTACCTCGTTGGATACCATATCTTGAAGTTATCCCGAACATACTGCTGGCTGAGGATACCAAAAATCCGTGCCCTAACACCCATAACGACTATAATCGTCGATAAAGGTAATGAAATATCTTTCACTATTCCTTTTCATTGCCTTAAAAGGACGACATACATCCGAATGTATGATACCTAATAAGTCATTTTCCCTTTCATTTGTTCCACTAAAGGGTTCTTCGGTCATCTTTCCAAGTAAACAAGACTCACATCTATCAAATGAATCATCTTCACTTGATTCCAAAAGACCATTTTTTTGAAGTGTATGTATGCGGTCTTTGTTTATGTGTCCAAGGCGACAATACCAAAGATAAGTCTTACTCAAATTCATTTTGAGTTTCTTGGTGCTTTATTGGTACAACGTGTTATCATGAGATGTGTTGTCATGAACTAATTCATAAATGTCATTAGATGGCATCACTTTAAAATAAAAGACATCATTCATATAAACACAAATACAATCGTCCACAAATTTAAAATCAAAACCATATTGTCTTAACAAAGAAACGGAGATAATATTCCTACTCAAACTAGGAGCATACAAAACATTATTTAAAATAACTTCCAAACCAGTTGGAAGTTTCAATATGTAGTCCCCTCGGGCTTCGACAACAACCTTTGCTCCGTTGCCCATGAAGAGACTAATATCTCCCTTATTGAATCCATCGTTTCCTTTGAACTCCTGTAACAAATTGCATATATGAGTTCTACATCCGGTATCCAATACCCATGTGTTAGAGGAAATAATATTAAGATCAATATGAATCATGAAAGTTGTACCCGAGGTTTGCCCTGCATCCCTCTTAGCTTTCAACTCTTTTAGATAGGTTGGACAATTTCTCATCCAATGCCCTATCTCCCCACATCCAAAGCATGGATCCTCCGCGCAAACCTTTGGCTTCTTTTCTTTCGGTTTGGGTGGTTCCGCTTTCGCCTTTCCCTAGAACTTACCCTTGACTTGTCCCTTTCCTTTGGCAAGCTTTGCCTTGGGTTTCGGGTGATGCCTCTTCCTATTTCCTCCTTCATTGATCATGAGAACGGTGATGTGCTAAAAGCGGTCCATAAAAACTTAACCTAACCTAGACACTCTAATTTTAAATTTATAAACCTAGACTCTCCTAATGCTAGACCACTAGACAGGCTAGTGTACCTATCGACTGTAGTAAAGCCAAATGAAGTCCGGTATATCGAACCCAAAGGACACTAGCGACGCCTAAAACTAGACTCCGACTTAAAACTTAATGATTTTACTTATTTGACAATTAACTAATTAAGCTAAAAACTGACACTAACCGACACAGACTTAAACTCGATTATCTAGACGAACTCAAAGATAGGAGAAGCACTACCTCGGTTTAGAATCCTACTTGTTAATCTTGGATCTCTTTCAGCTATGGAAACTATGATGGAACCGGGATCTTAAAATACAGCACCCTTAGACAACCTAGTGGATCCCTGATCATTATCCGGGTGTCACCTAAAAGGAAACACTAAGGGGCGTTTAAACTTACCGATTAGTTGGATTACCTATCAGTCTCTCCAACAATACTAAAGTACCCTAAAAGATAGATTACCTGTCAGTCTCACTATCTCAATACACCCTAAAGTGCAAGGGGTAACCTAAGAACAATCCATAAGACACAGTATTACAATGAAACTAGGGAAATCTAGGAAACCTCCTGTCAGAGCGTTCTAGCCTAAACGCCTAATCCCAAGGACAATCCAACTATCTATTACCTCTCAGTCTCTAGATAGGTAGAATATAAAATCTTAATAAATCACCAACCAATGTTCATATGTATTACTACGTCTAGTAAAACCATAAAATAATCACAAACACACACTAAGCGACCTAAATATGTGTCTATAACTGAAAGACTTTCAACAAGACACATACGGAACAAAGATCAATAATAAATCAAAACTACATACGCAAACACATCAAATCAATTATAAAAAGATTCTCTACTTTAATATTAATCCAACATTAAAATCCAAAAGCCAAGAAAAAACCTCAAATCACAAAGTAGTCATCAAAAACCTAGGTAGCTAGAGGGTTTAGCCAACGACCATAATCAAGAATAAAACATAATAATTAGGTTCAACCATTAAATTCATAATGAAAATAATAAATTCAAACTGAGAAAATAGTGTTATGAACTAGTAGGTGTTGAGCCCCAATGCTCTCCGAAATATTACAGGCTTGCGGCTCCTTCTCTTTCTTTTTCTTTGCTTGCGGCTGACTACTGTCGTCTTCTTGTGCGTAGCTTCCCTCCATATTTATATTTACTAACATGAGTCACCTTCCAGAACCAAATCCTCTGGCCCAAATTCTAAGTAATGGCCCACGCCTCTTTCTTCTTCCATCTAATGTTTTATTGGCCCCAAATAACTATTTGATTAAATCGATTTGTTAAACCAGCCTATCGGGATTTTATTTTCATGTTAACATTTATTTAATGAAGCCCATGTGAAAAACCAATCTCATGCATGGCCTAGTCTTCTTTCTTTCTTTCTTTCTTTCTTTCTTTCTTTGCACCTACGTAAAATGATATAGAATTGAATTAATATCTCATTTAATTTGTCAATTAATGTCACTTTAAGAGATGTTAACCATAAATTTTTAAACCCGTAACGTATCTAAACACAATTTTAATGTAATATAACTATCAATATTAATCAATTTACCTTATTATTTATTAATTAGAGTTTATTTTAAATAGAAACTAACCAAAAGTTATTCAAATTAAGGAGAATATTCGTATTATATATGTATATGATTTAGAGCATATCAAATATCCCCACACACTTGAACTTTTTTCGTCCCTGAAAAAACTATTTGCAATGGAATCATAATCGGAAAAATTGATTTTCGAAACATTTAGGTTACTTTAATTAATAACAGATAAATGCAAAAACCGTGATTGCCGATATTGTTGTACACTTAAACTCAGCCGCTAACCTATCAAGCCCCCCATCATATTCAATGATTAAGTTCAAGTGATATCAATAAACCTATGGGTCTCACACCTAAAGAGTCACAGATCTTTTTCCCCCATCTCAAGCATAATCAAGACAATTAAAACCGGGTTGAAACAGACTAGTTCAACCTATAACCATAAGCTAAAAACCTAAATGGTAAGAAGAAAACGCACTTAGGTGGAATTTAGATGGATGAAAGGTCAAGTGAGGTCGTACGAGCAGTTCCTAAACTTAAAACTATATTGGCGGATTTCAGCCCAGCATTGTTTCACCCGAGCTGCAACCCAGTATATGACGGTCCCAAACCTCCACCCTTCGTATTTCCTAAAAATATTTATTGACTAAAAACCTCAAACCCCAATAGTGTATCCTCAAAGTCACCATCCCCTTGGTAACACGTAAGCTCTCGGCCCCGTCTAATATGTGCCTTTTGGCCTATTTTTCTATTTTTGATTTTTCTTTTTTTTCTTTAGTGAATGCTTCTTTGGAATTTGCATAACTTTCTCATTCACTTTTAGTTTCAAAATAATTTCACATCTTTGATGTTCGTGCAACAAAACTTTGTGCTCTTAGGCATCTTTTACCTAAATATGTAACTATTTTCTAAGCTCGTATAAACTTTGGATATGGTTGGGCGCCACCACTCGTTATTTACTTTCATAAAACAGAGTGGTGTGCTAATTTTTAAGTGCATGTAATTCTAACCACCTAAATGTAGTTAAATTACGGTAATACTCGCTATACCTTATTGAATTTTCAGCTTCACTATCCCCCCTCAAGATTAGAACCCATAAGATTTATGATTATTAGGTTTATTAATGATAATCAGAGGAAACCTTTCAAGGCTAGTTGGGCCTACCGACACATCCCAAATTAAGTGCGCTTTCTATTTTTTTTTTATCTCATATATATTAGCAGTTTTAAAAACCAATCCCCAATTTTTCTATCATTTTCCATTTGTTGCAAAACTTTTAATTCAAGGGACTTTTTTTTATATTTTTATTTTATTATTTTATTATTATTATTTTTTATTTTATATAAGTATATACATTTCTTGTTTTTTTTTGTTTTTTTTACCTAAAAACGTCAGTTTCCCATCCCCACGCCTAAATTTCACATTGTCCCCAATGTGAGACAAGAAAAAGACAAAAATAAAGCAGAAATAAAATAAATTAAAAAAATGGAACAGACTCCCCTGGTAAATATGACGATATTGCCTTACGAGTCGTGTCTTATGCACTCCACTTCGAACGTGAACAAAAGAAAATGTCAATAGTATCATCTCTCACGAACGAACACTGCAATCCATAAGCTAGCGAGAACGACATCCCCACACTTAAATCAAACCATGTACCATCGATCAGCCAATAAAATCCCTGGAATAGCAACCTGAAAGCAAACCAAGAAACAAGCATCACACGATAGCAAGAAACCCCAAAAGAAAAACAAAAACAAAAACATTCCACCGGGTTGCCTCCCAGGAAGCGCTAAGTTTACTGAAGAGTCTTCAGCCAGACTCGCTCCTGAAATCTCAATCAGGAGGCTTTTCTTTTATCCAACCCCGGTCTGACCCGTTTAGTTCCACCCGTCCAATATATTTGATCAAATGACACATAGTGGAAATAAAAAGCATTTTAAAACCATCAAACGAGTCGGACCACAAATATTTAAACTTACCCGGACCAAACCTAATACGTGGCATATAATGAGGAAAATGGTAAATCTTGCATTTAAGTTTTGTCCTATAACTCTTACTGTACCATCTTTGAACCCTCAAAACATGTTGATCCAAGCATTTTCGCGCCCTCCTATTCGGCTTTTTCAACTTCAGTGGCGATAGACTATCTAGTTCCTTCACAGACCTGCTAAACTTCATATGATGTGGCAACTCAACTACCATCGTATTCTGATCCTCTTCGTTTGCCACTTCCTCTTCTTTTCCGTTTGGTGCATGCTTGACCTCCTGGCTTCCCCATGATTAGTTTTTCTAAGTAGATAAGATCACCAACAGGGTCAAATTCTCCATCTTCTTCATAAACTGGTAAACCCATCAATTCATCACCAAACTCATCCTCCCAAGATGGTGCATGCTCCTCCTCTTCGTCATCTTCCATCTGGTTAAGCGGCTCCTCAACAGAATCTTCACTTAAATCCGTGCAATCCACCGATTTCAACTCCATCACGCCCTCAACATCATCAGTCTATAAGTCATCATCTGCTGGTTCTGCTTCATAGCTATAAAACATGGGACACTGATCGGTAGATGTAACTTCTTGTTAAACCGGAGGTGGGCCTGGCTCGTCCATTATTGTCTCTGGTTCTAAAGTGATATCCTTACACACAACCTCATCATCTTCATAAACGGCTTTCTGCTCTTTGTAAAAAAGACTCTCAATTTGATATCTAGCACTTAACTCCTCTAACCTAGCTTCTAGTTCTTCTAATTTACAGAGCCTATATATTTCGATCAACTTATCAAGCCTAGCTTCCAATGCCTCTAGTTTTCGAACTGTTTCACGTTCCTCTTCTTCAGATCTTTCCAACATCTTCTATATAAACTACTCCAAAACTAACTCGATCTATTGAACATATTAACTAGACTCCATAAAATAAAACAGAAACTAAATTATCCTAAAGACAACTAGACATGCTAAATCTATGACACGGAATCACAAGACACACCACAACTCAAGGCACAAAAATACCATTTAACCAATTAAGTTCAATCAAAGCTAGTTTCGCTATCACCTAAGTGTCCCCGGCAACGGCGCCAGAAACAGGATGTCCTAAAAGCGGTCTATAAAAACTTAACCTAACCTAGACACTCTAATTTTAAATTTATAAACCTAGACTCTCCTAATGCTAGACCACTAGACAGGAAAGTGTACCTATCGACTATAGTAAAGCCTAATGAAGGCTGGGATATCGAACCCAAAGGACACTAGAGACGCCTAAAATTAGACTCCGACTTAAAACTTAATGATTTTACTTATTTGACAATTAACTAATTAAGCTAAAAACTGACACTAACCGACACAGACTTACACTCGATTATCTAGACGAACTCAAAGATAGGAGAAGCACTACCTCGGTTTAGAATCCTACTTGTGAATCTTGGATCTCTTTCAGCTATGTAAACTATGATGGAACCGGGATCTTAAAATACGGCACCCTTAGACAACCTAGTGGATCCCTGATCATTATCCGGGTGTCACCTAAAAGGAAACACTAAGGGGCGTTTAAACTTACCAATTAGTAAGATTACATGTCAGTCTCTCCAACAATACTAAAGTACCCTAAAAGATAGATTACCTGTCAGTCTCACTATCTCAATACACCCTAAATTGCAAGGGGTAACCTAAGAACAATCAATAAGACACGGTATTACAATGAAACTAGGGAAATCTAGGAAACCTCCTGTCAGAGCATTCTAGCCTAAACGCCTAATCCCAAGGACAATCTAACTATCTATTACCTCTCAGTCTCTAGATAGGTAGAATATAAAATCTTAATAAATCACCAACCACTGTTCCTATGGATTACTACATCTAGTAAAACCATAAAATAATCACAAACACACAGTAAGCGACCTAAATATGCGTCTATAACTAAAAGACTTTCAACAAGACACATACGGAACAAATATCAATAATAAATCAAAACTATATACGCAAACACATCAAATTAATTATAAAAAGATTATCTACTTTAATATTAATCCAACATTAAAATCCAAAAGCCAAGAAAAAACCTCAAATCACAAAGTAGTCATCAAAAACCTAGGTAGCTAGAGGGTTTAGCCAACTACCATAATCAAGAATAAAACATAATAATTAGGTTCAACCATTAAATTCATAATGAAAATAATAAATACAAACCGAGAAAATAGTGTTATGAACTAGTAGGTTTTGAGCCCCAACGCTCTCCGAAATATTACTGGCTTGCGACTCCTTCTCTTTCTTTTTTCTTGCTTGCGGCTGACTACTACCGTCTTCTTGTGCGTAGGCTTCCCTCCATATTTATATTTACTAACATGAGTCACCTTCCAGAACCAAATACTCTAGCCCAAAATCTAAGTAATGGCCCACACCTCTTTCTTCTTCCATCTAATGTTTTATTGGCCCCAAATAACTATTTGATTAAATCGATTTGTTAAACCAGCCTATCGGGATTTTATTTTCATGTTAAGATTTATTTAATGAAGCCCATGTGAAAAACCATTCTCTTGCATGGCCTAGTCTTCTTTCTTTCTTACTTTGCACCTACGTAACATGATATAGAATTGAATTAATATCTCATTTAATTTGTCAATTAATAACACAATTTTAATGTAATATAACTATCAATATTAATCAATTTACCTTATTATTTATTAATTAGAGTTTATTTTAAATAGAAACTAACCAAAAGTTATTCAAATTAAGGAGAATATTCGTATTATATATGTATATGATTTAGAGCATATCAAACGGGTAAAACCCTTTTACCCATTCCCGTCTCGGCCGTTTTAAGCATTGCGTGAAGCTCACCAATGCTTTTGTCCCATCCATTCATGTTATAATTCATAAAAAAAGTTTCAAACTTCTTGGTTAGGCCATTTAGGATCAAATCCGTGGCTAACTCTTTTGAGACGGGTTAATTTAAGCGTTCGAGACGATCAATGTGGCTTTTCATCTTAAGCACATAAGAGGAAAACGATTGGGTTTCTTCCATACGACATGCATGAATCACTCGAACCGTTTCGAAGTGTTCCACTCTAGCTTGTGTAAGGAACATTTCCTTAAGTTGGGTGATCATGTCGTATGCCCCATGAAATTCAAAATCCTTTTGAATCTCTGGAATCATGGTTCCCAACATAAGGCAAGAAACTTGCACCGAATCTTTGTTGTTTTACCCAATCTTTATAGTCATCGGTTTCGTCAATTCTAGGTTCATCAGAAATAGGATCCTCTAAAACTTAGGATTTCTTTTCTTGCTTGAGAATGATTCTCAAGTTTCGATACCAATCCATAAAGTTGTTATAGTTTAGACGATCCTTATCGAGTATAGCTCTTAGTGATAGGTAATGAACGGGTGGGATAATAGTATTAGGTGGATTGTTGTTGAGGCCATCTACAAATTTAACAAAGCTTAATTTTAGTATTTTCGATATCAATAATTAATTTTAATCGTTAATACCCTTTATGTCTCCTAGACAATTAATGATTAAAATCTAGAACCCAACGTTACATTTAAATAGTAGTTAAGTGACATTTATTCTACTATTTAAATTAACAAGGTAGTCAACGTTTTACTATTGCAATCCTTAACAACTTCTAGTTTTATGGGATCGGTTAAACATCTTATGTTTAGTTGGCATGTTTAATCCCATCAACACCATTGTACGCCATGCTTCAGTGACCCTATTCACATGGTTTCTAATTTAAGTCGTCCTACTTACACACACGTGTGAGCTTACACAAACAAGTGGTTAGGTGACCTTTATCCCATAAATATGGTAAACTCACCTAAAACTCACAAGTTTCCTCCAATGTAGTTAGGTACCTTTATCCCACATCAAGTTCCCAAGTGATTCGAGTGTTGTATAAAAGGATGGTGTTTGACTTATTTTATAAAAGGGATTTTCGTTCTATAAAATTCAAGATTGGAAAACAATTTATGTACCTTGCATTTGCATGCATTCAAATGTATGGTACTTAGTTGAAAAACCTATTTTCAAAGTTCCTATTAATAAAACCCATTTTATTATGAAATCATTAGCCTTTAATAAAACCAATTTTATAACCTAACGATTTCTAAGGAACCAATTTTATGCAAGTTGTTGATTTTAAGTTGTTAACAATCCATATTGCAATAACATAAGCAAAACTAAATAAACCACACAAGCAGAAAAACACACAATCACAAGTTCATAACCATAGCCACCTAATTTTGACTACACTTGTTGACCGAAACAAGTGTGCCAAAAAGTCTCTTCTAAGGTGTTTTGGTCACAAATTGACAATGGTAATTTCGTAACCAAATTAGTAATCGGGACTAGGTGCTTGTATAAAGTGAAAGTAAAAGTGCTTGAACACAAGGATTTGTTGCGAGGAAAAAACCCGTTATCCTTATGACAACAAGCAAAAAACCTTGGGCGGTGAAAACTATCACCACCGGTTTATTAATAATAAGGGCGATTACAATGGTGGAGCTCAAACTTGATCGTGATTACAGAGAGTGCGAGTACTAGTAAGTCTCGTGTGTCTAGAGTGTGTTTTTGATCCTTTGTTTTGAGCTCTATTTATAACAAGTTAAGTCTAACAAGAAATCCTATATTTAAGGAAACTCCTAGACTAAATCAATTAGCCGTTAATTTTTCTTATCAGCACGTTTCCTTATTGGTCACGTCCTAATAACAGCAAGTGCGAGTTCTCGGGTGATCAAGCAACCGTCTTTGACCTGGTAAACATGGAAAGTAGCAAAGATCATGTTAGTTATATAATGTAATTAGGATACCTGCTACCTTGGAGGATACCCGCATCCTGAATCTGCTCTGAACATAGCCTTTGCTGAGGATACTGAAAATCAGTGTCCTAGCATAAGGGACCCAAAAGATCATAAGCTTGTGTCGGTGAACTCCCACTTGATTCCGCATCCAAATTCTTCAAGGGTTTACTTTGGTTGTAGTCTCCTTCACTTTATTTGGGCTTCCTTCCTTGCATATTCTTTTACAAAATTATATCCTAATACAATTTTCTATGGTAAAAGAACTACAACTAATCTACTTATTATTACAAACCAAATGAAATAAATAAATAGATTACAAAACCCAAATGAAATTATTACAACCATATTGAATGAACTAACAACCACATGAATGAACAAACACCACAAAACAAACATTCAACCAAAAACAAGGCAATGGCTAGTTTATGAACATCTATTACACATCCAAATATGTAAAAATCACAAGACCAAAATGGTTCTCCTTTATCCCTTAAAACTTTCGGCCATAGCTTAGGCAAACCGAAAGTTTCAGGTTTTGTCCAAACAAAACAATCAATCATCTAAATGACTTAGTTTTTCAAGATTACCACATGCATGTAAAGTATAATCTTGAAAAACCAAAGGGAAACCAAAACCCGTAAAATTTTCGGCCAAATGGTAAAACCCACCAAAAACTCGAAAATTTTTGGGTCTAATGAAGCATGCATTCGTACAAGCGGCCCTAATACTATTTTTGGGTTTTAACAAGATTATCAAAGCCATAAAAACCACTTTTATGTTAAAACACAGCGGGTTTATATTTTAAATCTTCCTCTATCGATGAGTATCCTGCGCACAAAATAGTTAGCTATACATAAAGTAATTACCAAACCGTCATGGTTGGGATCCACAAGGTCACATCTATCTTCCTCATCGAAGGATATGATTCTTTGAGTCGTCAATGTGGAAGTACGGAGAGGTCTTTCTCTGTTGTCCATTTTTGTTTCTCTGGAACGTTTCTTAGCCGCAGAATACGAGTTTCCGCAGATGTCAGATCTTCCCGAGATGAAGGATACCACCTTAGCTCCGGGTGGTGGAGAAGGTGCCCTTTCAGGTATCTTGACAGGATCCTGGCTTTTGTTCTTGTTTTTTCCAAATAGTTCTTTCAGGTGTCCTTTGTTGAGAAGGTATCATATTTCCTTCCAAAGTGCTATACAATCATCAGTGCGATCCAGGCTTCTCATTCTTCTTGGGCCATCTGGGCTTGTCACCTAAATCCAGCATGGCACAAATTACACCACCAATATCAAGGTTAAAGCAATATTCGGATATTTTAGGATATTCTTCGTCGTCTTCGTCTTCTTCCACAGCATTGATCTTGGGATTATCCTGCTTTGAATAAGGCTTCGGTCTGAAGAACTTTTGTGGAGATTCGGACTTCCTGTTGGTAGATTCGTATTTCGGGATAACCATGTTTCCATGAGCCTTCTTGTCATCCTCCAGCCGAATGTATCTTAGTGCCTTGTTTCTGACTTCATCAAGATTCCTGCATAGAGTCATGACGAGGTCGTCATAGAAAGGAGAATCCATCCTAAGCCCCATCTTGAAGGCTTCAACGGCAGCTGCCATGTCGAGGTTGGGGATTTCCAAAGCTTCCCTGCTAAATCCGATTATGTAATCCCTTAGGGATTCATTGTTATGCTGAACAATTCTGTATAAATCACCTGTCATTTTCTCAAAAGATCTACTACAAGAAAATTGATTATTAAACAAGTTAAATAAATGAGCAAAGGAAGTGATAGTATTGGAAGGAATACTTAATAACCATTTGAGGGCCGACCCTATTAGTGTTGAGCCAAACCCTTTACATAGACAGGCTTCTTTGATTTCTGTGGTGATAGGGTTGACCTCCATCCTTTCCCTGTATTGAGCCACATGCTCCTCAGGATCCGTAGTGCCGTCATAAAGTTTCATGTTGGGCGTCTGGAATTTCCTGGGATCTCCACGTCGCATATGGGCCAAGTGAACCTGGAAAGTTTGTGACTGCCCACCGGGACTTCAGCTATAGGACGGATTATCCCGGGGACACCGGAGATCATGTTCTTCATTTTCTGTAATTCCCTGGCTATATCGGGGGAAATCCCCTTGTCTAGCACAGATCCACGGTTAGTTTATAAATTAGAATTAAGTAAACTGTTACCAGGATCTTGGTTAGGTCTCTGGTATCCTGAGCTTGGGTGGTTAATTCCTCCATTGATGGTATCCCCAGGATAAGGTAGTGCCTACATAGGGATGTCATCTCCAACATGCACTTCTAAGGACATCATAGGGGATCCTGATGAAAATATGCCGGCTGGCATGGTTGAGCGAGGCTGCATGTTGACGGACCCTGGCCTCGTTGGTCCGGGTAACTTTGAGGATACCGAAGGAAAGCTCCACAGTATCCTGATTGCTGTTGTGGTGGAATCCTTGCTGATTGTGTCCACAAGGATCCGGGACTCTGAAGGATAGAAGATCCTGGAGAATCAAAATCAAGGATCCTGGGCATGATTGGAGTGGCCTCATGCCCCGGTTTCTTCTTGATTTCTTCAATCTCCTTGAATAGCCTTGAGTTGGTCTTCTCTTGCTGCTCCGTCTGCATTTTGACCTTTTTCATCAAAGCAAAAATATCATTGTTAGAAATAACCGGATCTACCCGTGTAGAGGTTCCCGGGTACGGTGGAAGTTCTCCTTTGGGTTGAGCACTCTTCTTTGGTACCGACAGAGGACCAGGGTTAACATTTGAAGCTGTAGTGACCACCGGAGCAAAGACTGAACTGGTTTTTGGTTGTGAGGCCATTGTAAAGAGAATGAAGGTGAATGAAATAAACGGAATTAATGGATTAAAGCACCGTTAGCCCCACGGTGGGCGCCAAATTGTTTTGGTCAAAAATTGACAATGGTAATTTCGTAAGCAAATTAGTAATCGGGACTAGGTGCTTGTATAAAATGAAAGTAAAAGTGCTTGAACATAAGGATTTTTTGCGAGGAAAAAACCTGTTATCCTTAGGATAACAAGCAAAAAACCCCGGGCGGTGAAAACTATCACCACCGGTTTATTAATAATAAGGGCGATTACAATGGTGGAGCTCAAACTTGATCGTGATTACAGAGAGTGCGAGTACTAGTAAGTCTCGTGTGTCTTGAGTGTGTTTTTGATCTTTTGTTTTGAGCTCTATTTATAACAAATTAAGTCTAACAAGAAATCCTATATTTAAGGAAACTCCTAGACTAAATCAATTAGCCGTTAATTCTTCTTATCAGCACGTTTCCATATTGGTCACGTCCTAATAACAGCAAGTGCGAGTTATCGGGTGATCAAGCAACCGTCTTTGACCTGGTAAACATGGAAAGTAGCAAATATCGTGTTAGTTATATAATGTAATTAAGATACCTGCTACCTTGGAGGATATCGCATCCTGAATCTGCTCTGAACATAGCCTTTTCTGAGGATACTGAAAATCCGTGTCCTAACAATTGTCCCCAAATTTTAACAGCTGTAGATAAGGATTACAGCTGTAAAATTTTTGAATTTTTAATTTGAAATGTCTGCATGTGCGGTTGATTGCTGATGCACGTGTCATCCATCCGTCCTTTAAGTAAACCCTAGGCCGTCCTTATAATTACTTGGATAAATAATATCTCCATCTATCTTCTTCCATTGTCCAGGTAACTTTCCTCTATTCCCCTTTTCTCAAATCTTGAGTCCGAAGCTCCGCCCTTCCGGTATTGAGGATTTTGTATCACAGAATCTCCTAGCTAGTCCAGCAAGTGAAATATGCATTTTCGGTGATGCAGACATCGCCCACTTGAGGTCTCGAGGATGTTTTCCTCCGCGAACAGTTTTTAGGTCTTTTGACGACATCATATCTTCTGACCATGTTTCAAAAACCTGGATCTGTTTTCCTTTTTTGCCATTCAAAATTGGTTTTTCCTATCCATTTCCTACCTTTACCATCGAGTTCTTTTCAAGAACTGGTCTCAGCTATTCCCAAACCATGCCCATGGTTTGGAGGACTTTGCTTGTTTTGGAGAGACTAATCGCCGACCATGCTCTTGACTTTACTCTCTCGGAGCTTGCTTCTGTATACGACCTTTGTAGCCATGGGTCGTCAAGATATCTCCTTAAGATCAAATCTGGTCAATCTCCATTGGTCTTGAAAAACACCCAGAACAATGACCAGTGGAAGAGACAATTTTTCTTTGTTAGGAGAGATTCTCCTCCACAACCCAATACTCTTCCTTATTTTTGGGTTTCCAAAAGTAGGATACTATATCTTGAATATATACTGATATCTTTTGTGACTGATGTGTTTTTCTTTGTTTTTGCAGCTTAGAAGTTCTTTGAGATCGCTCCTCCCACCGAAGAAACTGAGGACAGGCTTGCATCCTTCTTTCTTATTGACGAGGAGGAAAGGACGTTTCATCTTCAGTCAAGCTTTCAAGAGCCATCTCCATCCTTGAGTTCCGTTATGTCTGGTAAGAAACATTTGAGATGTTAGTATCAACATTTTAAGGATTAGGGATACTAACCTGTGTATTTGTAGGCAAGTCTGCTTCTGTTTTTGCCCTTGAAGATATAGAAAGCATGGTATCCACTCGAAGTGCTATCAAGAAAGAACCTATATCCAGCTCTATCCCAGGTCCAGAAGGTAGCCGAGCGAAAGGCTCTAAGAAACAGAAGAGCCAGGAGAACAGCGAATCCGTTCCCGTGCACGATGTTGATTTCCACGATGCCATGAATAAGATTCAGCAGGTATCTTCTTCATTTGTCATGATTTCTCATATCCTGAGAATAACTTATATTGGGGATTCTTTATCCTTGTAGAGTCTCGAATATCTTTCCTCCCGATTTGCCGCCATGAGCCTTGAACTCCATGAAGCCCATACTCGTATCTCTGAACTGATGAAGATAGGGGTGACAAAGACCAGTCTTCTTGATAAGAAGACCAAAGAGGTAGATGACCTGAAGCTGGAGTTGTCACTGGTCAAGAAGGAGTTGGTTCATCAAGAGGCAGAATGTATGATAAAAGTTTATGATTCTATGGAAGGGGCGAAGAAGTCTGCTACTGTTTCCATATTCCAGTCCCGGCTTAAGATGGCTAAAGGGGCGAAGGATGCTGGTCTGGACACTCCTTTCTAGGATGTAGCTGGTTGGGAGAAGATACTAGCTGAGCTTGGTGGGGAGAAGGTGGAGGATGCTGGTCCGAGTGGAGCGGAGAAGGTTTCAGAAGAGGCTGTGGAGGTGGCTATCAAGGGTGCAGTGAAGGCGGTTGGTGACGAGGTGCAATTGGGCGATGATAGCAGTAAAGAAAAGGCTTGAGCCCAATTTTTTATGTGTTTCTGTTTGTTGGTCTAATGTTGGGTTGTGATGGTCGATCGAAACAATTTTTATTTTCCTGTCTTGAACAAGTAGGCTTAGGATAATAAGATACATGGGTGGAGGGATCTTGACTTTCCAAGATGAAGCCCATGATATCTTGACTTTTGAACATCTGGCAGTATTCGGGTGGAGGGATCTTGGCCTTTCAAGACGAAACCCGGGTGTTGCCTTTCTAATTTCCTGCACTTTATAATTAGTAGTAGTATAATCTTTTGGCTTTTAGTATCGTGTTCGATAACTTGTAAGTTTTAGTTGGAATATTATATGTATTTTATTCACTGAAGTAAGTTATTTTGGCGATAACGTATCCTGAAAACATGATTCTAAAATATTTTTACCATTTTGAGAATAATGAATCCTGATTGTAAAATGTTTTACTGATTAAAGTCTTTAGAAAACATAATCAAAAGGATTATTAGGAGCCGATAAAAAATATCTTAGGGATAATGTATTCTTACGCCCTGTGTAAGTTATCACAATCAAACCAAAAGATCATACCTTGAAATAAAAATTGTGTAATAAAACTAAGTGTAAAGAGTACATTTTTGGAGATTATCTAGAAATTTGATAGGCTTACATGTGATGTCCCAATCGTTGACCTTTTTAAGTATCAAGCTTATGGGATTTTGTTAAGTTAAAAACAATTTAGTAACCTTCTTAGTAATCTGTCGAAACAAAGTTAGACAATTCTGGCGACAATGCCCATTAACTGGCGATAAAGCCTTTTTACTGGCGACTAGGCCTTTACTTAAGAGACATGAAAATGTCTAATCTTGAGATAAAATAGGGGAAGGTCCCAAACGCATGGGCATGATTATGCCAAGACTTTAGATAACACGAAAGTGTTATAAACCGTAGATAACATGAAAATGTTATAAACCGTTTGTGTGAAACGTCTGCCACTTATCTTAAGGATTCGGTATATAGCCAACAACAAACGGATTGTCAGCTGGTCTGGTCAGCCTGCCTCGAACTATACCCGAATCATCATGCGCTACAGGCGTCGTTAGAAAGGTGAAGACCTTTAAACCGTTTGAGATATCCTGGATATCTTATTCATGTGCCCCTGGCGTTCGTTGGAAAGGTGAAGACCTTTAAACCTTGAGGGATATCAGGGATATCATATTCGTTTGGGAGTTTATCAGCCTCTGACTGTTGTTGAGATAACATATTCTTAGGATAACTGCAAAACACTAAGCTCTTGATGAGGGGTGGGTGTTAGCCTGGCTAACACCCTTCCGATGTTTAAGTCAGTAAACTTGATTTAGAAATAATAGAGTTAAAAAATGTAAGAATAGATAAGTAAACATACCTTCCTCTTGAGGATACCAACATACCAATTAAGTATACTAACAGAAATACGCCTTGAGGTGGATAGCGTTCCAAGCTCTTGGTATAGGAACACCTTCCATAGTGATTAACCTGTAGGCCCCTTTACCTGATTCTGAATCGATTAGGTAAGGGCCTTCCCACTTTAGAGCTAACTTTCCATCTGCTAGGTTAGTGGTATTCTGGAATGCCTTTCTTAACACCATGTCTCCTACTTGAAATCTTCGAATTCTGATATTCTTATTGTAGGACTTGGCTAATTTTTGTTGGTATGCAGCCATTCTGATTCTGGCGAGATCTCTGATTTCATCAATGATATCCAGATCTTCGGTAAGATTTTTGTTGTTGGACTCAGTATCCTGGATGTTGGTTCTTGCTGTGGGGATCACCATTTCTGTTGGGATAACAGCTTCGGCCCCAAACACCAAGGAGAAGGGTGTTTGTCCCGTTGCATTCTTTGAAGTGGTTCTATCGGCCCAAAGAACAAATGGTAGTTCTTCAGCCCATTTACCCTTCTTGGACCCCAATTTCTTCTTCATATTTGTTACTGGATTCTGCTTGACCATTAGCTTGAGGATGTACTGGAGTTGAGGTCACCATCTTGATTCCCCAACTTTCACAGAAGTTGGTTGTTCTTTTTCCGATGAATTGTGATCCATTGTCACAAACAATCTCTGCTGGGATACCGAATCTTGTTAAGATGTTGCGTTTGATGAATGAGATCACATCCTTTTCTTTGACTTGAATAAATGCCTCTGCTTCGATCCACTTCGAGAAGTAATCTGTCATGGCTAGCATAAAGACTTTTCCACTAGGAGCCTTGGAAAGCTTTCCCACAATATCCATTCCCCACTTCATAAATGGCCATGGGGAGATGATAGGATATAATGGTTCAGCTGGTTGATGTAATATGTTGCTATGTCTTTGGCAAGCATCACACCTCTTGGAGAAATCCATTGTATCTCTCTTCATTTTTAGCCAGAAGTAGCCTGTCCTTAGTATCTTGGATGCTAAGGCTCTGCCCCCAGTGTGGTTTCCACAATCGCCTTCATGTATGTCTTTGAGAACTTCTTGTGCTTCTTGATATTCCAAGCATCTCAGGTATGGACCTGCAAGTGATTTTCTATACAAAACATTATTTAAGACAATATGCTGGGTTACCTTCATTCGGAACGCTCTGGGATTTTCCCCTTCTAGGATCTTGTTATCCTGAAGATACCGTATTATGGGATTAGTCCAAGACGCTGGTTTATCCTTAGAATTCGAAGTCTCTAAGACTTCGAGGTTCTCCTTTGTTGCTGGAGTCAAGATATGCACGATAGGTATCTTGACATCTCCTGGTATCTTGAGAGCTGATACCAAGTTTGCTAAGGCATCTGCTTCAGTGTTCTCTTCTCTTGGTACCTGCACTATGTCAAATGTCTCGAAATACATAGCTACTTGCTTAACTATTTCTTAATATTTCGCAAAGTTCTCTGCATTCGCTGCATAAGAGCCATTGAAATGGTTAGCTAATAACAAAGAATCAACGCAAACTTGAAGATACCTGACCTTCATATCCTTAGCTAATTGCAAACCAGCTATTAAGGCCTCATATTCAGCCTCATTATTAGTAGCCTGAAATTCACAAGATATAGATAGAGGTATAATGTCCCCCTGTGACGATTTTAGCAGGATACCTAAACCTGTTCCTCTTATGTTGGAGGCACCGTCAGTATGTAGGGTCCAACTTTCCTTGACTTCCAATTGTTGAACTTCTTTTTCAACTTCTTCAATTATATCCTGGCTAAAATCAGCCACAAAGTCGGCAAGTTCTTGAGACTTGATGGCTGTCCTTGGCTCATACAAGATATCATATGCGCTAAGTTTTACAGCCCACTTTGCCATGCTACCTGACATCTCTGGTTTTCTCAAAACAACCTTGATAGGATAGTTAGTCTTTACGTGTATAGCATGAGTTTCAAAGTAATGTCTAAGTTTAGTAGAAGCCATTATAAGTGCTAAAATTAATTTTTCAAGATAACAATACCTGGATTCAACATCTAGTAGACTTTTACTTACATAATATATCGGATGTTGTTGACCTTCATGATCCTTGAACAAGACAGCACTGATTGCATTCCGAGAAATGGCTAGGTACCGGGATAATGGCTCACCATCAATTGGCTTCATCAGGAGTGGTGCTAAGAATAAGTATTCCTTTAGGGATACCAATACCCTTTCTTGCTTCTCTCCCCATTCGAACTTTTGATTCTTCCTCAGGATATCATAGAAGTCTTTAAACTTCTCTGAAGATCTTGAGATGAATCTGTTGAGAGCAGCTATTCTTCCGGTTAATCTTTGGACATCTTTGACATTTCTTGGCGATTTGATATCCAGGATAGCCTTGATCTGCTCTAGGCTTGCTTCTATCCCTCTTTTGGTGACCATGTATCCTAGGAATTTTCCTGCTTTGACCCCAAAGTGACACTTGGTTGGATTCAACTTCATGTTGTATTCATCCAAGATATCAAATGTTGTTGCCAAGTCTCTCAGATGATCCTCGTCCTTCTTTGACTTTACCACCATGTCATCTATGTAGACTTCCATCGTGTCCCCTAGTTGGTCTTTAAAAATCATGTTGACGAGCCTTTTGTATGTTGCACCTGCATTTTTAAGTCCAAAAGGCATTGCAGTATAACAGTATATACCTGTGGGAGTCATGAAGGCTGTGTCTTCTTGATCTGAAGGCTCCATTTGAATCTGTTGAAATCCTGAAGATGCGTCCATGAAGGTTAGCAGTTCGTGGCCAGCAGTTGCGTCCACCATCGAGTCAATGTGTGGGAGTGGAAATGGATCTTTTGGGCAGGCCTTATTCAGGTATGTGAAATCCACGCATACTCTCCATTTTCCATTCTTCTTCTGGACCACAACTAGATTGGCCAACCATCTGGGATAATTGACTTTTCATATCATTTTAGTCTTGAGCAGCTTCTGCACTTCTTCTTGTATGATTGCGTTTCTCTCAGGAGCAAACTTTCTTCGTTTTTGTTGTACTGGCCTGAAAGATTTGTCTATACCAAGTTTATGAGTGATTATAGATTTAGATATACCTGTCATATCTTCATGTTTCCAGGCGAAGGTAGAAGCTCTTTTCTTTAGAAAGGATATTAATTCCATCTTGATATCCCCAGGAATACTTGTTCCTAACAATACTTTGACTTCAGTATCCTGAGGATCCAAAGATACTTCCTTTACATCCTACTCTCTTGCTTGCAGGACCTTCCCTGGTTGTTGCTGTAATTGCTATGCTTGGGGCTTTGTAGTCCACTTCACTGATGAAGCATAACATTCCTTGGCATCTTGCTGATCACGTTCAATTTTGATGACTCCCCAAGGACTTGGGAGTTTCACACACTGATGGTAGGTCGAGGGTACCGCCTTCATGCTGTGGATCTAGGGCCTACCTAAAATCACATTGCAACAAGATAAAGAGTCAATAAAGAGTCCCTCAATATATATTGGAAGTTTTATTTCTCCCAAGGTGTTCTTGGTTTTGCCACTGAATCCAACAAGAACTGAGGATTTCGGATAAACTCTGTTTCTGGGATATCCATTTTCTTCAAGGCCTCCATCTGGATAATGTTCACAGAGCTTCCTCCATCGACGAGTATCCTGCGCACAAAACAGTTAGCTACACAAAAAGTAATTACCAAACCGTCATGGTTGGGATCCATAAGGTCACATCTATCTTCCTCATCGAAGGATATGATTCTTTGAGTAGTCAATGTGAAAGTACGAAGAGGTCTTTCTCCGTTGTCCATTTTTGTTTCTCTGGAACGTTTCTTAGCCGCTGAATATGAGGTTCCGCAGATGTCAGATCCTCCAAAGATGAAGGATACCACCTTAGCTCCGGGTGGTGGAGAAGGTGCCCTTTCAGGTATCTTGACAGGATCCTGGCTTTTGTTCTTGTTTTTTCCAAATAGTTCCTTCAGGTGTCCTTTGCTGAGAAAGTATCATATTTCCTTCCGAAGTGCTATACAATCATCAGTGCGATGGCCAAAGTCTTCATGGAATGCATACCATTTTGACTTGTCTTTGTTTGATCCAGGCTTCTCATTCTTCTTGGGCCATCTGGCTTTGTCACCTAAATCCTGCATGGCACAAGTTACACCACCAATATCAAGGTTAAAGCAATATTCAGATATTTTAGGATATTCTTCGTCGTCTTCGTCTTCTTCCACAGCATTGATCTTGGGATTATACTGCTTGGAATAAGGCTTTGGTCTGAAGAACTTTTGTAGAGAGTCGGACTTCCGGTTGGTAGATTCGTATTTCGGGATAACCAAGTTTCCATGAGCCTTCTTGTCATCCTCCAGCCGAATATATCTTAGTGCCTTGTTTCTGACTTCGTCAAGATTCCTGCGTGGAGTCATGACGAGGTCGTCATAGAAAGAAGAATCCATCCTAAGCTCCATCTTGAAGGCTTCAACGGCAGCTACCATGTCGAGGTTGGGGATTTCCAAAGCTTCCCTGCTAAATCTGATTATGTAATCCCTTAGGGATTCAATGTTATGCTGAACAATTCTGTATAAATCACCTATCATTTTCGCAAAAGATCTACTACAACAAAATTGATTATTAAACAAGTTAATTAAATGAGCAAACGAAGTGATAGTATTGAAAGGAATACTTTATAACCATTTGAGGGTCGGCCCTATTAGTGTTGAGCCAAACCCTCTACATAGACAGGCTTCTTTGATTTTTGCAGGGATACGGTTGACCTCCATCCT